>NC_137673.1:10143752-10234180 GCF_963422515.1 Blennius ocellaris | reverse complement strand
GGAGGCGTGCCCGACTATATCTAGACAGTATCTCTCAGCCTCCCTCACAAGCTCGGGCTCCTTCCCCCCCAGCGAGGTCACATTCCATGTCCCAATAAGCCAGATTCTGTGGCCGGGGATCGGGTCGTCGAGGCCTCTGCCGTCGACTGCCCCCCAATCCACAATGCACCCAACCCCTACGGCAGCCTCTGTAGGTGGTGGGCCCACAGGAGGGGCAAGTCCCCCGACAACATAGCTCCGAGGGTCATTCGGGTGCTCAAACTCCCCCACCACGACAAGGTTGCAGTTCAAGGGGGAGTCACCACCGTTTAAAAGTTTTGTATGTTGCTATTTGAGTATATGATTGTTGATTTTGCTTCCATATGACCTCTATTATACAAAGAGTGCCTCATACTGTATTGACACTAATTATTGACCTCTGGGGTCAGAGGTCAAAAGGGGAATTGAAGGAATATAGTGGTTGAACATTTGTTTTCTGTGTGACAACTGGACATATTGTATTCAGTTGTGTTTCTACACTACTGGGGTTTCTCCCACTGCCCAAGTTGGGAAAACACAGCTATAAATCCATGTTCAGGGACATTCCAAGTTGGTTGGCGATGTCTCCTCAGTGCTCTACTTGCAAAAACATGGTCAAGGTAAGATTGGATCAACAGATAAGAGGTCACTTTGTCCCACAGAACGTCAAGCTCTGAGAAGAACCAGTTTGAAGCAGTTTTGGGAACAAAGTAATAGCAAATTCACTATAGCAACGCATACATCACGAGGAACCGACCAATGTGAGGTTGAGGTGGTGTATGCAAATGTGTAAATATGAACCACGTGTTGCAGTTGTGCCCTTCTTCATTGTAAACCTGGCCTGCACACTTGGGTCTGCAAGGAAGAACGGTCTGAGCTCGTATTATGTAATCTGATATATGTATTTTTGTAATCTCTTGTTTGTGTGATTATTAAATTCACTATTGAAGAAATTAACTCTGTTCCTGCCTCTCCCGGATCAAACGAACAAGCAGGAATTTAGGGGAACACAGGAACGAATTCCAACACTAAGCATCTCTACCTAAAGTCAGTAACACGATTTCTCTAGATTAAACCAGTCTGAGATGCTATATCTAAAGACAGTAACGGGATTGATTTTTTTTTTTTTTTTTATTAAACCAGCCTGAGCAGCTCCATCTAGAGACAGTAACGTGATTTTCTAAATCAAACCAGCCTGATCAGCTCTATCTAAAGACAGTAATGTGATTTTCTAAATCAAACCAGCCTGAGCAGCTCTATCTAAAGACAGTAATGTGATTTTCTAAATCAAACCAGCCTGAGCAGCACCATCTAAAGACAGTAATGTGATTTTCTAAATCAAACCAGCCTGATCAGCTCTATCTAAAGACAGTAATGTGATTTTCTAGATCAAACCAGCCTGATCAGCTCTATCTAAAGGCAGTAACACAATTTGTCTAGATTAAACCAGCCTGAGCAGCTCTATCTTAAGAAAATAACATGATTTTTTTCTCAATTAAACCAGCCTGAGCAGCTCTATCTTAGAGGAGTACAGTAGGATTTTCCCGAATTTTAGGAAAGAACCGCCCTCTCCACCTTTTGAAAAATGCACGCAAAGCTCTACCTGCTCCCGAGATGGAACGCCTACTAAAACGTGTGCGAGAGACATGAACGAGCCCAGTTCTCCTCGTGCACGCACTGTTTACAAGTCACAAGTCAGCATCGCTTACACAAGCTCACTTTACAAGAAGATTTGAACTTTTTCCACTAATCAACCCTGGAAAGTTACAATATAGACATAGATAACTTTTACTGGAAGTGATTTGAAATGGATTTCTCCAAATAGAATGCCAAACTTTACCTGTCGAGTAGAAACTTCGCGACTGAAGCATCAGTGGGAAGCCCAACCTGGGCTTTCAGCGCACGCCATCGTGTGAAAGAATCTCCCAAAAACACTCTGGTCTTGTTTCTCTCTTCCGAAGCCTTTCTCTTCTTCTCATACACTTCGAAGACACTTTTTCTCTTTTGTGACCCTCTGCCATTTTCAAAGTACCCGGTGAGAACTGCGAGCTCGCTGAAGGCGTAGCTCACCATATACACCTGAAAGCGCGCATGCGCAGAAAGTGAAAACTAATAGATCCACGCTACCTGGGGACGAGCACATACGACGGCCTTGCATAATATATCACCAGAATGATTGACAGTTGGGAGTACCAATAGTCTTGATGATCCACCCGGAAAAAGAAAATCCTCCTGTACACCTTTAAGACAGTAACATGATTTTACTTGATTAAACCAGCCTGAGAAGCTCTATCTTAAAAAAGTACACTCAAAAATGAAATGACAGAATTGTTTTTTCAGTGTGACATGATTTTCCTCGATTAAACCATGGTCCAAGTGGAGGAACGTGGGAGCAGCGCTTCAAAGGGTTGAGTGGAAATCTCCACCAACGGCTGATCCCACGTTTCATCGGGCTCATCCATCCCTCCGGACAGGGCCTCACAGCCAGAGACAGGTGAGCCGTTTAGGGACTATTCAGTAACAAGAACTTAGAGCTGTGATTTCACTTGTATATAAGTTAAAGATGTAAAGCAAAGTTGGACTCTTCAGGTGATGAAATATACATTAAATGTCCACCAATGACTGTTGAGATGGTTGATCATTTAGTTTTAAACGTAGTAAACATAGAAAATACTTTGGCTGGTTATTGTGATTAAATTAAATTACATCTCACAACAAAACATGCTTTTAAAATAACAAAGACATTTGATCCAAATTACATTGAATTTAATACAAGAGACCCATTCTACAAAACAAACCTTTCCTCCTGCAATTAGCCTTTCAATACCACCTCACTCCGTGTGTGTTGTCCTCACAATCAATCAAAGTGATCTGGTGTCTCCTGGTGTTGATCTTAAGAGTCTCTCAACTTGTGGAACCTGTGCATTTAACACTTTTCTTTTGTCTACAGTGTGTTGTGGGAATCTCCCAGAACCTGTATCTCGCCCACCTTGCTGCTCCTCCTGTCACCTGCAGTACAAGGTGATTTCGTCTGTCCACTTCTGTCTCTAAAGAGTCTTCTGGCTGTTTGTACCTACATGAACATCATTACATGCAGCTTGTTTACCAGAGCTTTACTTCAAGTCATTGCACAGCTAGAAAACTTTAGTTTAGTAAGTCTCAGTAAGGTCTGAGTGTGTATCACATGTTTAGGTGCAACCAGGGTTGGGTAGTCATGGAATACATGTAACAGTGTTACATAATTAGGATACAAAAAACATATAACTGTAATCTGTTACAGTACATAAAAAAATGTGTAATCTCGTTACAGGTATGCTCGATAAAAACTGGGATTACTGAGCAGGATTACAGTAGAAATCCGATGGAATAAACTAGAAATGCAGCTGTCACATGCGCCATGCACTGGCATTGCGACACTTCCCGACGCTTTCAGGCTGACAATCCATGCTTTGCCATGGATTCTGCAGACAGTTGCTTTCATCACTATGTTTTAAAGTCGGAGAAATCTCTTAACCTCTCTGTACAATGCAAACTATGTCTCCCAGCCGTGAAAGTGCTGTGAACGTCCAGGAACTGGACATCTCACCTGAAGAAACATAGAAACATAAAACCTGCTCACTTTCACTGATACACACATGGACTCTGTTTACTAGTTTTATTAGCTCGTAACATGCTTCCTACCTGTTCTCAATACGTTTAGAGACTCTTGTGTTTTAGGGATTAATTGGGGCGACACGTGCCATCACTTTTTTCTTTTTACTCAATGAGTGATTCCTGCTGCCAGATACAGCCTCTCATCAAACATTCACATTTATTCCGGAAAAAAAACAACATTAAAACTAATGAGGAAACGGGTCGAGAGAGAGAGAGAGAGAGAGAGAGAGAGAGAGAGAGAGAGAGAGAGAGAGAGAGAGAGAGAGAGAGAGAGAGAGAGTTTTAGAAAAGATGGGCACATTTTCTTGAATAGAAATTGAAAGCTTTATTTGTATTGTGGTTTTGATTCTCAAAAAAAAAAAATCAATGTTAGACACCTGATTGGTTACTGAGTTTTGATAGTTCAAAACTTGTTAAGTGCAATTTGTGTCTGCTGTGTATAAGATGTGTCAATACACTGAGCAGATGACACTTTCTATTCTTTCTTGTCATTTTTTTATGTTTTATTATGGCCAGGCAAGAGTAGAGGCACGGCTTTTCAGAGGTTGATGGACTCTGTGCTGCGCGACCTCGCTTTCGTTTCTGTTTACCTGGACGACATCTTGGTTGCTAGTTCTTCAGTTGAGGAGCATTTTTCACACCTAAAGCAAGTTTTTCAGCGCCTTGAGCAGAGGTGGGCAATTATTTTTCCGAAGGGGCCAAATGAGAAGCAGAAAATATTGTGGAGGGCCTTGCCAAAAGTTTAAACTCTATTCTGCATATGAATTTTATTTCTAAATTGAAAGCAGTAAATGGCATTGTTTACACATGCTGGTAAGTGTCTGTGTTATTATTAGGTAAAGAGAAAGTGAGGGTTATTTTAACAAAAAATGTTTTTATTCAGTGCAGTTATTCAAAACAATTGTAAACATGAAACATTTGTAACTCTTTTTTTAATTACATTAACCAAAAACACTTTTTTCTATTAAGACATCACAATGTCTTTGTATGCCAAATATCATTAACAAGATATGTCACATTATGATTGTCAAACTGCCAAGCTGTGCAGACAAAAAGTAATAGTGAACACACATTTGGGTATTTTCTTGTTCAGTGAGAGAAATCTAGCCTTTGCTGCCCTTTAACGAGTGCATCAAAGTCAGGTTGAATGTCTGAGGTGGAGATGCGAAGCACAGCTGACAGATGATCATCAGTAAGAGAGGATCTGAACCTGGATTTGGTAAACTTCATTACTGAGAATGTTTGTTCACATATGTAGGTAGATCCAAACAGAACCAACATCTTCTGAGCATGTCTCCTCATGTTTGGAAAGTTCTCCTCCTTAAGAGATGAGTAGAACTCCAGCAGTGATGCTGACTTAAAGTGCTCTGCCAGTACTGTGTCAGACTGCAGGTCAATGAGCTCCAGCTGAACATCACTGGGTGCATCATCTACTCTGCAGGCAAAGGGAGAGGAAACCAGGTGCATTTCATCCTCAATGTTTTTACAATCATCAAATCGCCTTAAAAACTCACCATGCAAATCTCCTAACATGGATGAGTACCTGCAGAGATGATTAGCTGATGGTCTGACTTCTTTAAGGGTTTGCATGTGAGTGAGAGTGTTGTTCTGTAGTTGACTTGAAAGAAACAGCAACTTTCTCATAAAAGCCTTCACCAGGTTATGCATGTCATGAACGAAAAGGCCCTTGCCTTGCAGTTTAGTGCTCAGTTCATTCATCAGTGCCGTCACATCAACAGCAAATGCAAAATCTGCCATCCAGTTCATATCTGAAAGCTCGGGGATGTTTTTGCCTTTCATCTCACAAAACTCTTGAATCTCTGTTTTCAGGTCCCAAAATCTTTTGAGCACTTTGCCCGGACTGAGCCATCTGACAGCTGTGTGGTACATGATGTCACCATGTTCATTCTCATGCTCCTCTAAAAGTGCAACAAACTGCCTGTGATTTAATGCTCGTGCCCTGATAAAGTTAACCGTTTTTGTTACAACATCAATAACATGGTTAAGTTTTAGCACAGACCTGCACAGTACATGCTGATGTATAATACAATGTATCAACACTAAATGATGCTCTGTGCCGAGTTCAGTCACTTTATCTTGGATCTGTTTCAAAAGTCCGACATGTTTTCCTGTCATATTCGGACAACCATCAGTAGTGACGCCTACCAGTTTGTCCCATTTCAGTCCAAGCTTGACCATGCATGCATCGACCTCCTTGAACAGATCACTTCCCGTTGTCGTTCCTTTTATTGACCTCAATGCTGCCAGCTCCTCCGTAATCTTGAAGTCCTGCCTTATTCCCCGGAGAAACACCAGTAACTGGGCAGTGTCACGGACACCACAGCTCTCATCCAAAGCCAAAGAGAAAAAGTCAAAACTTTCAACTCCACTTTTGAGCTGACATTCGAGATTCTCCGCGATTCCTTCCACCCTTCTGGTGACGGTTCGCCTGGACAGCGGGACTTTTTCAAATGCTTCTTTATTCTCAGGGCATATTAGCGCGGCAGAGTCCACCAAGCACTCTTTCACAAACTCGCCATCCGAGAACGGCTTGCTGTTTTTAGCGATTTTGTGGGATATGACGAAGCTGGTCTTGGTCGCTGCATCCTGGGCTGTGTGTAGTTTGCTAAAACAGCCTTGTTGTTTTGCTAGCTTTGCTAGCAAGTCTTCTGATATTCGCGCTCTCTCAGCCTCCGCCAAGTGTCTGTATTTCTCCGCGTGTTTTGTCTCATAATGCCAACTCACATTGTACTCCTTAAACACGGCGACGTGCTCTCCACAAACTAAACAGACGGGTTTACCACCGACTTCAGTAAACAAATATTTAGTGCTCCAAATCTTCTTGAAATTTCGGCCTTCAGCATCCACCTTTCTTTTCTTGACGTGCCCGTACATCATTGAGGGGCGACAATCACATGCACTGATTGACTTGTTTTACGGGTTACGTATACGACGTACGTAGGTTACGTACACTGTACATAAATAAACAGGCTTCAAAGTAAAAGCATTTCCGTTTTAGTTTATAGAGCCGATGGTTTTAGTCCACACATTAAAATTCGAAAGAAGCTTTTGTTTTCTTAATTCTAAGCAACCTTTCGCGGGCCGGTCAGAATCGGGTCACGGGCCGCATTTGGCCCGCGGGCCTTAAAATGCCCAGGTCTGGCCTTGAGGAACATGGCCTTGAGGAACATTGCAATTGTCAACCCTGCTAAGTGCCAGTTTGGTCTGCCTGTGATTGCCTTTTTGGGTCATCGTATTTCAACTCAGGGTGCCATTCCATTGCCTTCTAAGGTGCAAGCGGTGACAGATTTCCCTCGTCCAGCCTCGGTTAAGGCCCTGCAGGAGTTTTTGGGCATGATTAATTTCTACAACCTTTCATATTGCGATTACAACTATATACCAAATAAAGGTTTTATCAGCTCTATCAATTACAATGGTCAAATTGTCTCAATGGCTACAGACAGAAAATCGTGGATTTAAATCCACCTGGAGGTGTTTGTGGAATTAACTTGTGTGTGCATGTGTTTCCTCAGGGTTCTCTGGTTTTCTTCCATAGTCCAATTAAATGCATGTTAATGGTAATACTAAACTGACTCTCTGTGTATGTCCCGTGGTAGACTGATGACGTGTTCTGTTTCTTTTGAAACGTATTTTCAGTGACGTCCAGACAAGACGTCAATATAATGTTCAAGAAAGACGTCTCAAAAAACTTTCATTCAGGCTCTTCTGAGGAAGTCTTCTGGATGTCTAGAGACATCGTCTTTAGTTGTGTTCTGGACCTACATGTTGACATAAAGAACAGTGGCTGTGTAAAACACATTGGTTACTGAGGAACTGTGCTGTGTATTCATCAACAACATCTCACATGTTGGAAGATAAACAAGAGCACGGAGCAACATTTTATCAAAAATAATTTATTTATGAAAATTATTCATTAGAATAAATTGGTTATTTATCAAATAATAATGACATTGGGCCACCACCAGCTAAACTGGAAATAGTTAATGCCAAAAAAAGTGTTATTTAAATTGATTAATGTTTCTCTTTAGATATAACAATCTTGAATAACAGGGAAGGTGTGAGATTCGAGCGCAGGCTGTTTCAAACCAGTGAACCAGGACCGCTTGACCCCGTCAGCTAGAAAGGGTATGTACTGGGTTTCAGAAGATGGCAGTGCCTCGAAGTCAGTGGGGACTGGGTGGATGTCTGTGACTCCCCCCCCCCCCCCCCCCCCCCCTTTTGTGCGAGTCCCTTGCGAAGATCGTGTGATAATCGCGGGAGACCTCCTCATACAAATGCATCTCCTTGTTTCTGTTGTGGTAAAGTGCGAGCCTCAGCAGAGCGTTGCTCGGTCTTTGACTCGAAGCCTGAATAAGGTTCTTCTGGTACAGACATGGTCTGTTTACCTGAAATGTCTGTATTCTCTGGTTGAGTCATTGGAGCGTGCACAACCATGTCACCTTCGGTGCTCGGTTTTGTACCCTGAAGAACCTGTTCAAGGTTAACATGGTGAGCGCTGGTGATGGTTTTGGTTGTGGAAATGAGGAGAGTTGTGTCATGCGTGTCGTCGCTGGTGAGGGACGAAGGCAGATTGTCAATGAGATGAGAATTAGTTCAAGATTGTGGAATGAACTGTCAGTTAACATCTCTAAAGGTGGAAATGCGGTCACTTTAATCTGACCAGGTGTCAGATTTTGGACCCGTGGGTTGGCTGAACGATTGCTGTTAGAAGCTGGGTGGCCTAGTTCTTAGCCAATGGGAGTCGGGCTGACGACTTGGGACCAAAGGCACCGTTTGGTGGCAGCGAGTCGGTTTAGGATGTCCTGACCAATAAGCAGTTCTTCTGTGTCCAGATCAGTGACGTGGATGGGATGCGTCGCTGACATGTCCTGGAAAGCTGTTGACCCAGACACATTGAGTGATGTGGTGCAAGTCCTGAGTGAAGCCTCGGTTGTTTATGCTACACTCTTCCACCTGAAGTGGCTTTCCTTAAGTGGCATGCGCAAGCGTGGTTCTAGCAACCCGTGCGAAGGTGTCTGAACACATGAGGGGGATTTCTGACCCAGTACCAAGCAGTGAGAGAGTGTCAACAACCCCTACCACCACTGAAGTGTATCTGTGGTTGGCATAGCCAAGATTACCCAAGAATGTCAAATGGGCCTCTTTCACCTCCTGGATCTCCTCCTCCTGCCAAAATGAACTTTGTGTGCGGAGGGGAGGGGCCAAGTCATACGGTCAGGGGGAGCCAGGTCCCTTCTTACCAGGCGGGTTCAGGTGCTGCTTCACCACTCTGATGCAGGTTTTAATCCACTGTGGGACATCTGCATCCCAGTTGTTTTGAGTCTGACCTCAGCCTCGGTTTTTAGACTTACCTCTCCTCACCTGAGACCTCAGGACACAGGTGTCACCATCATAGTTTTCACCTGAACGGTGGTGCAGCTCCCACACCATCTGCGCATGTTTGCGGAGGTCTTTCATGGTGGGGTTTTTGGTCCTGCAGAAAAGGGCAACATCGATCCACACACTGTTGTGGAGGTTGTTAACGAAGAGGGACTTAAAAGTCTGGTCTTTGTCCAATCCTGGTGCATTGTGGCCTTGGAAGTAGGCAGCCCTTAGGCACCTATAAATACTATCTGGGAGTCTCCGCCCCCTTTTGAGTGATTGTAAATGCACCAAAGTTTGCAGAGGCAGGATCATTGTGCAGATGATCCTGCTTCCCTAAGTGCATGACAGAGGGATGAGTAATGGTCTCTGATGGCAGATGGGAGGGACTCTATGTAAACATGGACACTCCTGGATGTCATCTTCCAGAGAAGCGTAAGCTTCTCTCGGGACAAAGGATGAGGCAGGTTGAAGAGGCAGCGTTCAACCTCCACCAGGTTGTCCGCTACACGAATCTCCGGGTTGTTTGGTTCGAACTGCTCTATGTCCTCTGCAAGGGACTCAAGCTGGCTGGTCCAAAGACCAGGTACCCTTGGGATATCGGAATGGTCAGAGTCATCTGAGCTAGAACATCCTGGTTCTCTCCGGTGGAGAGAGTGAGGGAGCTGATAGCACTGTCAGGTGCTGGAAAATGACAATGTTCCTTCTCCTGAAAAGGAGTGAAAGAGCTGCGAGACCACGTGGTGGTGCGGCTGAGAGCACTGATGGATGTGTGTCATAGCAACTCGCTGTTGAGGTTTCTTCTCTCCTGTGTAGACATGCATAGAAGACCGGCGACAACAGTCTTCAACTGGGTCATGTGGCTCCCGAGGTATCTTTGCTCTGAGCACGCAGTGTCTCTGACGACTCATGGTAGGAGTCACGCAAAAGCTGTGTTTCGAAATATGCGAAAATGTTGTTAATGCACCTGTGGCTTTCACTTCTGTAGTCTATACAAATTGTAACCTCGCAACTGCAACACAGTGTTTTTAGCACCTTGGGTGAGCAATAGTTGTGTTAGTGTACATTTATCTGGGTAGATACTTGAATAGTGAAAGTACGAGTTTGTCCTAATGAAATTAAAACTTTATTCTAAAAACATACTCAGTATCTCGTCTGAAGCATCTTTTTGGCCACAACTGATGAAAAGACCATAACAGTCAAATCCAGCATAATAAAAGAGGTTGAAACTGCTTTAACCTTATAAACACTTCATGTTTATACTTGAATTGAAAAGTACCAGTTTGCTCTAAGGAAATAAAAACTTTATTCCAAAATTACTCTATATCCCGTGAGGAGCATCATTTCGGCATCTACTGATGAAATGAAAATAGCAGTTGCTTCACTAAATAAAACTGGTGAAACTGCTTGAACCTGATAAACACATCATTTAACCTTGAATTGAGAAAGTACTAGTTTGTTCTAATGAAATAAAAACTTTATTCCAAAATCACTCTATATCCCGTGAGGAGCATCATTTCGGCCACTACTGATGAAATGAAAATAGCAGTTACTCCACTAAATAAAACTGGTTGAAACTGCTTGAACCTGATAAACACATCATTTAACCTTGAATTGAGAAAGTACTTGTTTGTTCTAATGAAATAAAAACTTTATTCCAAAATCACTCTATATCCCGTGAGGAGCATCATTTCGGCCACTACTGATGAAATGAAAATAGCAGTTACTCCACTAAATAAAACTGGTTGAAACTGCTTGAACCTGATAAACACATCATTTAACCTTGAATTGAGAAAGTACTAGTTTGTTCTAATGAAATAAAAACTTTATTCCAAAATCACTCTATATCCCGTGAGGAGCATCATTTCGGCCACTCCTGATGAAATGAAAATAGCAGTTACTCCACTAAATATAATTGGTTGAAAGTACTTGCAACTGCTAAGTCCATCATGTTTAAACTTGAATTGAGAAAGTACTAGTTTGTTCTAAGGAAATACAAACTTTATTCCAAAATTACTCTATATCCCGTGTGGAGCATCATTTCGGCCACTCCTGATGAAATGAAAATAGCAGTTACTCCACTAAATAAAACTGATTGAAACTGCTTGAACCTGATAAACACATCATTTAACCTTGAATTGAGAAAGTACTAGTTTGTTCTAATGAAATAAAAACTTTATTCCAAAATCACTCTATATCCCGTGAGGAGCATCATTTCGGCCACTCCTGATGAAATGAAAATAGCAGTTACTCCACTAAATATAATTGGTTGAAAGTACTTGCAACTGCTAAGTCCATCATGTTTAAACTTGAATTGAGAAAGTACTAGTTTGTTCTAAGGAAATACAAACTTTATTCCAAAATCACTCTATATCCCGTGTGGAGCATCATTTCGGCCACTCCTGATGAAATGAAAATAGCAGTTACTCCACTAAATAAAACTGATTGAAACTGCTTGAACCTGATAAACACATCATTTAACCTTGAATTGAGAAAGTACTAGTTTGTTCTTATGAAATAAAAACTTTATTCCAAAATCACTCTATATCTCGTGTGGAGCATCATTTCGGCCACTCCTTATGAAATGAAAATAGCAGTTACTCCACTAAATATAATTGGTTGAAAGTACTTGCAACTGCTAAGTCCATCATGTCTAAACTTGAATTGAGAAACTACTAGTTTGTTCTAATGAAATAAAAACTTTATTCCAAAATCACTCTATATCCCGTGAGGAGCACCATTTCGGCCACTACTGATGAAATGAAAATAGCAGTTACTCCACTAAATAAAACTGGTTGAAACTGGTTGAACCTGATAAACACATCATTTAAAAGTTGAATAGTGAGAGTTTAGTATGTTTCGTGAAATACAAACTTTATTCTAAAAACACACTCAGTATCTCGTCTGAAGCATTTTTTCGGCCACAACTGATGAGAAGACCATAAGCAGTCAAATCCAGCATAATGAAACTGCTTAAACCTGATAAACACTTCATGTTTAAACTTGAATAGTGAAAGTATGACTATGGTCTAGTAAAATACAAACTTTATTCTAAAAACCAACTCTCAAGCTCCTCATCCTATCTCTAAGGGTGCGCTCAGCCACCCTACGCAGGAAGCTCACTTCAACCGCTTGTATACGGGATCTCGTTCTTTCGGTCATGACCCATAGTTCATGGCTGTGGTGCAGGCAATAACTCGGGTCTGGGAGGAGTTTGGAGAGGCCATGGAAGAGGACTTTCGGTCTGCCCCGAGGAAATTCTGGCAAACCGACTCCATGCTCCGGGAGGCCTCCGGGAGGGATGAAGGGCCCCGGAGGCCCTTCATCCCTGCAACATCGCGTGACGCGGGGACGGTACCTCTGGACAGGCAGAATGGGGTCGTGGTCCCTCTCTTCAAGGAGGGGGATCGGAGGGTGTGTTCCAACTACAGAGGGATCACACTCCTCAGCCTCCCCAGGAAAGTCTATTCCAGTGTACTGGAGTGGAGGGTCTGTTCGGTCTTTGTATTCCCGGAACAGGAGTTTGGTTTGCATTGGCGGCAATAAGTCGGACCTGTTTGCAGTGGTTTCACCTGATCCGCCAGTGGCAGACAGAAAAAAGCATTAGCCAAATCTATACAAGAGAAAAATCTATGTTCAGGTGAGAGATGTGACAACGCAGTTTTGAGATGCCTGGAATCTCGTTTCTCTGCACATGTTGCCGGGACCGGCAGCCAGGGGGGACTCGGCTGAGATCCTCAACACCAGCCCCTGGGTACTTCTCAGGGTGATAAAGAGGAAGTGGTCCGAGCCCAGGTGAACGGGTCGATTTAAGGTCGTCGAGAGGACGTCTCACGCTGTTCGGCTGAGTGACAAAGGCTCCCCAGGAAAGTCTATTCCAGGGTACTGGAGAGGAGGGTACGGCCGTTAGTCGAACCCTGGATAAAAGAGGAACAATGCGGTGCCATCTGTCGCAGTGTACTCTGGCGGGAGAACCACATCGCACTCTTCAGGAGACCTCCATCAATCTGAAGCAAGTTGCCCCTGGATCGGCTGATCCAGGAGACAGCTCCACACGTCAAAGGGCGGAATAATCCCTGTACACCGAAGTAAGAAGAACACAGAGAAGTAGACGGCAGCAAGGGAGGAGGTGAAATAGCGCTCCTCTCTGTTCATGTGACGTGCCAAGTCCATCCATTTTCTGCCGCTTATCCGGGGCCGCGTCGCGGAGGCAACTCTGCTCAGACTTCCCTCACCCCAGACACTTCCTCCAGCTCTTCCGGTGGCACCCCAAGGCGTTCCCAGGCCAGCCGAGAGACAGGGCAACTCCAGAGAGAGAGGGCAACTCCAGAGCAGTGGAGTATCCAGCCCCCGTCGAGGAGCTGGGTTCCGGAGTCCAAGCTGTAAGTGGAGGCGAGCCCGACTATATCTAGACAGTATCTCTCAGCCTCCCTCACAAGCTCGGGCTCCTTCCCCCCCAGCGAGGTCACATTCCATGTCCCAATAAGCCAGATTCTGTGGCCGGGGATCGGGTCGTCGAGGCCTCTGCCGTCGACTGCCCCCCAATCCACAATGCACCCAACCCCTACGGCAGCCTCTGTAGGTGGTGGGCCCACAGGAGGGGCAAGTCCCCCGACAACATAGCTCCGAGGGTCATTCGGGTGCTCAAACTCCCCCACCACGACAAGGTTGCAGTTCAAGGGGGAGTCACCACCGTTTAAAAGTTTTGTATGTTGCTATTTGAGTATATGATTGTTGATTTTGCTTACATATGACCTCTATTATACAAAGAGTGCCTCATACTGTATTGACACTAATTATTGACCTCTGGGGTCAGAGGTCAAAAGGGGAATTGAAGGAATATAGTGGTTGAACATTTGTTTTCTGTGTGACAACTGGACATATTGTATTCAGTTGTGTTTCTACACTACTGGGGTTTCTCCCACTGCCCAAGTTGGGAAAACACAGCTATAAATCCATGTTCAGGGACATTCCAAGTTGGTTGGCGATGTCTCCTCAGTGCTCTACTTGCAAAAACATGGTCAAGGTAAGATTGGATCAACAGATAAGAGGTCACTTTGTCCCACAGAACGTCAAGCTCTGAGAAGAACCAGTTTGAAGCAGTTTTGGGAACAAAGTAATAGCAAATTCACTATAGCAACGCATACATCACGAGGAACCGACCAATGTGAGGTTGAGGTGGTGTATGCAAATGTGTAAATATGAACCACGTGTTGCAGTTGTGCCCTTCTTCATTGTAAACCTGGCCTGCACACTTGGGTCTGCAAGGAAGAACGGTCTGAGCTCGTATTATGTAATCTGATATATGTATTTTTGTAATCTCTTGTTTGTGTGATTATTAAATTCACTATTGAAGAAATTAACTCTGTTCCTGCCTCTCCCGGATCAAACGAACAAGCAGGAATTTAGGGGAACACAGGAACGAATTCCAACACTAAGCATCTCTACCTAAAGTCAGTAACACGATTTCTCTAGATTAAACCAGTCTGAGATGCTATATCTAAAGACAGTAACGGGATTGATTTTTTTTTTTTTTTTTTTTTTTTTTTATTAAACCAGCCTGAGCAGCTCCATCTAGAGACAGTAACGTGATTTTCTAAATCAAACCAGCCTGAGCAGCACCATCTAGAGACAGTAACGTGATTTTCTAAATCAAACCAGCCTGATCAGCTCTATCTAAAGACAGTAATGTGATTTTCTAAATCAAACCAGCCTGAGCAGCTCTATCTAAAGACAGTAATGTGATTTTCTAAATCAAACCAGCCTGAGCAGCACCATCTAAAGACAGTAATGTGATTTTCTAAATCAAACCAGCCTGAGCAGCTCTATCTAAAGACAGTAATGTGATTTTCTAAATCAAACCAGCCTGAGCAGCACCATCTAAAGACAGTAATGTGATTTTCTAAATCAAACCAGCCTGATCAGCTCTATCTAAAGACAGTAATGTGATTTTCTAGATCAAACCAGCCTGATCAGCTCTATCTAAAGGCAGTAACACAATTTGTCTAGATTTAACCAGCCTGAGCAGCTCTATCTTAAGAAAATAACATGATTTTTTTCTCAATTAAACCAGCCTGAGCAGCTCTATCTTAAAGGAGTACAGTAGGATTTTCCCGAATTTTAGGAAAGAACCGCCCTCTCCACCTTTTGAAAAATGCACGCAAAGCTCTACCTGCTCCCGAGATGGAACGCCTACTAAAACGTGTGCGAGAGACATGAACGAGCCCAGTTCTCCTCGTGCACGCACTGTTTACAAGTCACAAGTCAGCATCGCTTACACAAGCTCACTTTACAAGAAGATTTGAACTTTTTCCACTAATCAACCCTGGAAAGTTACAATATAGACATAGATAACTTTTACTGGAAGTGATTTGAAATGGATTTCTCCAAATAGAATGCCAAACTTTACCTGTCGAGTAGAAACTTCGCGACTGAAGCATCAGTGGGAAGCCCAACCTGGGCTTTCAGCGCACGCCATCGTGTGAAAGAATCTCCCAAAAACACTCTGGTCTTGTTTCTCTCTTCCGAAGCCTTTCTCTTCTTCTCATACACTTCGAAGACACTTTTTCTCTTTTGTGACCCTCTGCCATTTTCAAAGTACCCGGTGAGAACTGCGAGCTCGCTGAAGGCGTAGCTCACCATATACACCTGAAAGCGCGCATGCGCAGAAAGTGAAAACTAATAGATCCACGCTACCTGGGGACGAGCACATACGACGGCCTTGCATAATATATCACCAGAATGATTGACAGTTGGGAGTACCAATAGTCTTGATGATCCACCCGGAAAAAGAAAATCCTCCTGTACACCTTTAAGACAGTAACATGATTTTACTTGATTAAACCAGCCTGAGAAGCTCTATCTTAAAAAAGTACACTCAAAAATGAAATGACAGAATTGTTTTTTCAGTGTGACATGATTTTCCTCGATTAAACCATGGTCCAAGTGGAGGAACGTGGGAGCAGCGCTTCAAAGGGTTGAGTGGAAATCTCCACCAACGGCTGATCCCACGTTTCATCGGGCTCATCCATCCCTCCGGACAGGGCCTCACAGCCAGAGACAGGTGAGCCGTTTAGGGACTATTCAGTAACAAGAACTTAGAGCTGTGATTTCACTTGTATATAAGTTAAAGATGTAAAGCAAAGTTGGACTCTTCAGGTGATGAAATATACATTAAATGTCCACCAATGACTGTTGAGATGGTTGATCATTTAGTTTTAAACGTAGTAAACATAGAAAATACTTTGGCTGGTTATTGTGATTAAATTAAATTACATCTCACAACAAAACATGCTTTTAAAATAACAAAGACATTTGATCCAAATTACATTGAATTTAATACAAGAGACCCATTCTACAAAACAAACCTTTCCTCCTGCAATTAGCCTTTCAATACCACCTCACTCCGTGTGTGTTGTCCTCACAATCAATCAAAGTGATCTGGTGTCTCCTGGTGTTGATCTTAAGAGTCTCTCAACTTGTGGAACCTGTGCATTTAACACTTTTCTTTTGTCTACAGTGTGTTGTGGGAATCTCCCAGAACCTGTATCTCGCCCACCTTGCTGCTCCTCCTGTCACCTGCAGTACAAGGTGATTTCGTCTGTCCACTTCTGGCTCTAAAGACTCTTCTGGCTGTTTGTACCTACATGAACATCATTACATGCAGCTTGTTTACCAGAGCTTTACTTCAAGTCATTGCACAGCTAGAAAACTTTAGTTTAGTAAGTCTCAGTAAGGTCTGAGTGTGTATCACATGTTTAGGTGCAACCAGGGTTGGGTAGTCATGGAATACATGTAACAGTGTTACATAATTAGGATACAAAAAACATATAACTGTAATCTGTTACAGTACATAAAAAAATGTGTAATCTCGTTACAGGTATGCTCGATGAAAACTGGGATTACTGAGCAGGATTACAGTAGAAATCCGATGGAATAAACTAGAAATGCAGCTGTCACATGCGCCATGCACTGGCATTGCGACACTTCCCGACGCTTTCAGGCTGACAATCCATGCTTTGCCATGGATTCTGCAGACAGTTGCTTTCATCACTATGTTTTAAAGTCGGAGAAATCTCTTAACCTCTCTGTACAATGCAAACTATGTCTCCCAGCCGTGAAAGTGCTGTGAACGTCCAGGAACTGGACATCTCACCTGAAGAAACATAGAAACATAAAACCTGCTCACTTTCACTGATACACACATGGACTCTGTTTACTAGTTTTATTAGCTCGTAACATGCTTCCTACCTGTTCTCAATACGTTTAGAGGCTCTTGTGTTTTAGGGATTAATTGGGGCGACACGTGCCATCACTTTTTTCTTTTTACTCAATGAGTGATTCCTGCTGCCAGATACAGCCTCTCATCAAACATTCACATTTATTCCGGAAAAAAACCAACATTAAAACTAATGAGGAAACGGGGCGAGAGAGAGAGAGAGAGAGAGAGAGAGAGAGAGAGAGAGAGAGAGAGAGAGAGAGAGAGAGAGTTTTAGAAAAGATGGGCACATTTTCTTGAATAGAAATTGAAAGCTTTATTTGTATTGTGGTTTTGATTCTCAAAAAAAAAAAATCAATGTTAGACACCTGATTGGTTACTGAGTTTTGATAGTTCAAAACTTGTTAAGTGCAATTTGTGTCTGCTGTGTATAAGATGTGTCAATACACTGAGCAGATGACACTTTCTATTCTTTCTTGTCATTTTTTTATGTTTTATTATGGCCAGGCAAGAGTAGAGGCACGGCTTTTCAGAGGTTGATGGACTCTGTGCTGCGCGACCTCGCTTTCGTTTCTGTTTACCTGGACGACATCTTGGTTGCTAGTTCTTCAGTTGAGGAGCATTTTTCACACCTAAAGCAAGTTTTTCAGCGCCTTGAGCAGAGGTGGGCAATTATTTTTCCGAAGGGGCCAAATGAGAAGCAGAAAATATTGTGGAGGGCCTTGCCAAAAGTTTAAACTCTATTCTGCATATGAATTTTATTTCTAAATTGAAAGCAGTAAATGGCATTGTTTACACATGCTGGTAAGTGTCTGTGTTATTATTAGGTAAAGAGAAAGTGAGGGTTATTTTAACAAAAAATGTTTTTATTCAGTGCAGTTATTCAAAACAATTGTAAACATGAAACATTTGTAACTCTTTTTTTAATTACATTAACCAAAAACACTTTTTTCTATTAAGACATCACAATGTCTTTGTATGCCAAATATCATTAACAAGATATGTCACATTATGATTGTCAAACTGCCAAGCTGTGCAGACAAAAAGTAATAGTGAACACACATTTGGGTATTTTCTTGTTCAGTGAGAGAAATCTAGCCTTTGCTGCCCTTTAACGAGTGCATCAAAGTCAGGTTGAATGTCTGAGGTGGAGATGCGAAGCACAGCTGACAGATGATCATCTTACTGATGAGAGGATCTGAACCTGGATTTGGTAAACTTCATTACTGAGAATGTTTGTTCACATATGTAGGTAGATCCAAACAGAACCAACATCTTCTGAGCATGTCTCCTCATGTTTGGAAAGTTCTCCTCCTTAAGAGATGAGTAGAACTCCAGCAGTGATGCTGACTTAAAGTGCTCTGCCAGTACTGTGTCAGACTGCAGGTCAATGAGCTCCAGCTGAACATCACTGGGTGCATCATCTACTCTGCAGGCAAAGGGAGAGGAAACCAGGTGCATTTCATCCTCAATGTTTTTACAATCATCAAATCGCCTTAAAAACTCACCATGCAAATCTCCTAACATGGATGAGTACCTGCAGAGATGATTAGCTGATGGTCTGACTTCTTTAAGGGTTTGCATGTGAGTGAGAGTGTTGTTCTGTAGTTGACTTGAAAGAAACAGCAACTTTCTCATAAAAGCCTTCACCAGGTTATGCATGTCATGAACGAAAAGGCCCTTGCCTTGCAGTTTAGTGCTCAGTTCATTCATCAGTGCCGTCACATCAACAGCAAATGCAAAATCTGCCATCCAGTTCATATCTGAAAGCTCGGGGATGTTTTTGCCTTTCATCTCACAAAACTCTTGAATCTCTGTTTTCAGGTCCCAAAATCTTTTGAGCACTTTGCCCGGACTGAGCCATCTGACAGCTGTGTGGTACATGATGTCACCATGTTCATTCTCATGCTCCTCTAAAAGTGCAACAAACTGCCTGTGATTTAATGCTCGTGCCCTGATAAAGTTAACCGTTTTTGTTACAACATCAATAACATGGTTAAGTTTTAGCACAGACCTGCACAGTACATGCTGATGTATAATACAATGTATCAACACTAAATGATGCTCTGTGCCGAGTTCAGTCACTTTATCTTGGATCTGTTTCAAAAGTCCGACATGTTTTCCTGTCATATTCGGACAACCATCAGTAGTGACGCCTACCAGTTTGTCCCATTTCAGTCCAAGCTTGACCATGCATGCATCGACCTCCTTGAACAGATCACTTCCCGTTGTCGTTCCTTTTATTGACCTCAATGCTGCCAGCTCCTCCGTAATCTTGAAGTCCTGCCTTATTCCCCGGAGAAACACCAGTAACTGGGCAGTGTCACGGACACCACAGCTCTCATCCAAAGCCAAAGAGAAAAAGTCAAAACTTTCAACTCCACTTTTGAGCTGACATTCGAGATTCTCCGCGATTCCTTCCACCCTTCTGGTGACGGTTCGCCTGGACAGCGGGACTTTTTCAAATGCTTCTTTATTCTCAGGGCATATTAGCGCGGCAGAGTCCACCAAGCACTCTTTCACAAACTCGCCATCCGAGAACGGCTTGCTGTTTTTAGCGATTTTGTGGGATATGACGAAGCTGGTCTTGGTCGCTGCATCCTGGGCTGTGTGTAGTTTGCTAAAACAGCCTTGTTGTTTTGCTAGCTTTGCTAGCAAGTCTTCTGATATTCGCGCTCTCTCAGCCTCCGCCAAGTGTCTGTATTTCTCCGCGTGTTTTGTCTCATAATGCCAACTCACATTGTACTCCTTAAACACGGCGACGTGCTCTCCACAAACTAAACAGACGGGTTTACCACCGACTTCAGTAAACAAATATTTAGTGCTCCAAATCTTCTTGAAATTTCGGCCTTCAGCATCCACCTTTCTTTTCTTGACGTGCCCGTACCGTACATCATTGAGGGGCGACAATCACATGCACTGATTGACTTGTTTTACGGGTTACGTATACGACGTACGTAGGTTACGTACACTGTACATAAATAAACAGGCTTCAAAGTAAAAGCATTTCCGTTTTAGTTTATAGAGCCGATGGTTTTAGTCCACACATTAAAATTCGAAAGAAGCTTTTGTTTTCTTAATTCTAAGCAACCTTTCGCGGGCCGGTCAGAATCGGGTCACGGGCCGCATTTGGCCCGCGGGCCTTAAAATGCCCAGGTCTGGCCTTGAGGAACATGGGCTTGAGGAACATGGCAATTGTCAACCCTGCTAAGTGCCAGTTTGGTCTGCCTGTGATTGCCTTTTTGGGTCATCGTATTTCAACTCAGGGTGCCATTCCATTGCCTTCTAAGGTGCAAGCGGTGACAGATTTCCCTCGTCCAGCCTCGGTTAAGGCCCTGCAGGAGTTTTTGGGCATGATTAATTTCTACAACCTTTCATATTGAGATTACAACTATATACCAAATAAAGGTTTTATCAGCTCTATCAATTACAATGGTCAAATTGTCTCAATGGCTACAGACAGAAAATCGTGGATTTAAATCCACCTGGAGGTGTTTGTGGAATTAACTTGTGTGTGCATGTGTTTCCTCAGGGTTCTCTGGTTTTCTTCCATAGTCCAATTAAATGCATGTTAATGGTAATACTAAACTGACTCTCTGTGTATGTCCCGTGGTAGACTGATGACGTGTTCTGTTTCTTTTGAAACGTATTTTCAGTGACGTCCAGACAAGACGTCAATATAATGTTCAAGAAAGACGTCTCAAAAAACTTTCATTCAGGCTCTTCTGAGGATGTCTTCTGGATGTCTAGAGACATCGTCTTTAGTCGTGTTCTGGACCTACATGTTGACAAAAAGAACAGTGGCTGTGTAAAACACATTGGTTACTGAGGAACTGTGCTGTGTATTCATCAACAACATCTCACATGTTGGAAGATAAACAAGAGCACGGAGCAACATTTTATCAAAAATAATTTATTTATGAAAAATTATTCATTAGAATAAATTGGTTATTTATCAAATAATAATGACATTGGGCCACCACCAGCTAAACTCGAAATAGTTAATGCCAAAAAAAGTGTTATTTAAATTGATTAATGTTTCTCTTTAGATATAACAATCTTGAATAACAGGGAAGGTGTGAGATTCGAGCGCAGGCTGTTTCAAACCAGTGAACCAGGACCGCTTGACCCCGTCAGCTAGAAAGGGTATGTACTGGGTTTCAGAAGATGGCAGTGCCTCGAAGTCAGTGGGGACTGGGTGGATGTCTGTGACTCCCCCCCCCCCCCCCCCCCCCCCTTTTGTGCGAGTCCCTTGCGAAGATCGTGTGATAATCGCGGGAGACCTCCTCATACAAATGCATCTCCTTGTTTCTGTTGTGGTAAAGTGCGAGCCTCAGCAGAGCGTTGCTCGGTCTTTGACTCGAAGCCTGAATAAGGTTCTTCTGGTACAGACATGGTCTGTTTACCTGAAATGTCTGTATTCTCTGGTTGAGTCATTGGAGCGTGCACAACCATGTCACCTTCGGTGCTCGGTTTTGTACCCTGAAGAACCTGTTCAAGGTTAACATGGTGAGCGCTGGTGATGGTTTTGGTTGTGGAAATGAGGAGAGTTGTGTCATGCGTGTCGTCGCTGGTGAGGGACGAAGGCAGATTGTCAATGAGATGAGAATTAGTTCAAGATTGTGGAATGAACTGTCAGTTAACATCTCTAAAGGTGGAAATGCGGTCACTTTAATCTGACCAGGTGTCAGATTTTGGACCCGTGGGTTGGCTGAACAATTGCTGTTAGAAGCTGGGTGGCCTAGTTCTTAGCCAATGGGAGTCGGGCTGACGACTTGGGACCAAAGGCACCATTTGGTGGCAGCGAGTCGGTTTAGGATGTCCTGACCAATAAGCAGTTCTTCTGTGTCCAGATCAGTGACGTGGATGGGATGCGTCGCTGACATGTCCTGGAAAGCTGTTGACCCAGACACATTGAGTGATGTGGTGCAAGTCCTGAGTGAAGCCTCGGTTGTTTATGCTACACTCTTCCACCTGAAGTGGCTTTCCTTAAGTGGCATGCGCAAGCGTGGTTCTAGCAACCCGTGCGAAGGTGTCTGAACACATGAGGGGGATTTCTGACCCAGTACCAAGCAGTGAGAGAGTGTCAACAACCCCTACCACCACTGAAGTGTATCTGTGGTTGGCATAGCCAAGATTACCCAAGAATGTCAAATGGGCCTCTTTCACCTCCTGGATCTCCTCCTCCTGCCAAAATGAACTTTGTGTGCGGAGGGGAGGGGCCAAGTCATGCGGTCAGGGGGAGCCAGGTCCCTTCTTACCAGGCGGGTTCAGGTGCTGCTTCACCACTCTGATGCAGGTTTTAATCCACTGTGGGACATCTGCATCCCAGTTGTTTTGAGTCTGACCTCAGCCTCGGTTTTTAGACTTACCTCTGACACCTGCATCACCATCATAGTTTTCACCTGAACGGTGGTGCAGCTCCCACACCATCTGCGCATGTTTGCGGAGGTCTTTCATGGTGGGGTTTTTGGTCCTGCAGAAAAGGGCAACATCGATCCACACACTGTTGTGGAGGTTGTTAACGAAGAGGGACTTAAAAGTCTGGTCTTTGTCCAATCCTGGTGCATTGTGGCCTTGGAAGTAGGCAGCCCTTAGGCACCTATAAATACTATCTGGGAGTCTCCGCCCCCTTTTGAGTGATTGTAAATGCACCAAAGTTTGCAGAGGCAGGATCATTGTGCAGATGATCCTGCTTCCCTAAGTGCATGACAGAGGGCTGAGTAATGGTCTCTGATGGCAGATGGGAGGGACTCTATGTAAACATGGACACTCCTGGATGTCATCTTCCAGAGAAGCGTAAGCTTCTCTCGGGACAAAGGATGAGGCAGGTTGAGGAGGCAGCGTTCAACCTCCACCAGGTTGTCCGCTACACGAATCTCCGGGTTGTTTGGTTCGAACTGCTCTATGTCCTCTGCAAGGGACTCAAGCTGGCTGGTCCAAAGACCAGGTACCCTTGGGATATCGGAATGGTCAGAGTCATCTGAGCTAGAACATCCTGGTTCTCTCCGGTGGAGAGAGTGAGGGAGCTGATAGCACTGTCAGGTGCTGGAAAATGACAATGTTCCTTCTCCTGAAAAGGAGTGAAAGAGCTGCGAGACCACGTGGTTGTGCGGCTGAGAGCACTGATGGATGTGTGTCATAGCAACTCGCTGTTGAGGTTTCTTCTCTCCTGTGTAGACATGCATAGAAGACCGGCGACAACAGTCTTCAACTGGGTCATGTGGCTCCCGAGGTATCTTTGCTCTGAGCACGCAGTGTCTCTGACGACTCATGGTAGGAGTCACGCAAAAGCTGTGTTTCGAAAAGTGCGAAAATGTTGTTAATGCACCTGTGGCTTTCACTTCTGTAGTCTATACAAATTGTAACCTCGCAACTGCAACACAGTGATTTTAGCACCTTGGGTGAGCAATAGTTGTGTTAGTGTACATTTATCTGGGTAGATACTTGAATAGTGAAAGTACGAGTTTGTCCTAATGAAATTAAAACTTTATTCTAAAAACATACTGAAGCATCTTTTCGGCCACAACTGATAAAAAGACCATAACTGTCAAATCCAGCATAATAAAAGAGGTTGAAACTGCTTTAACCTTATAAACACTTCATGTTTAAACTTGAATTGAAAAGTACCAGTTTGCTCTAAGGAAATAAAAACTTTATTCCAAAATTACTCTATATCCCGTGTGGAGCATCATTTCGGCTCCACACGGGAAAGTACTTGCAACTGCTAAGTCCATCATGTTTAAACTTGAATTGAGAAAGTACTAGTTTGTTCTAAGGAAATACAAACTTTATTCCAAAATCACTCTATATCCCGTGAGGAGCATCATTTCGGCCACTCCTGATGAAATGAAAATAGCAGTTACTCCACTAAATAAAACTGGTTGAAACTGCTTGAACCTGATAAACACATCATTTAACCTTGAATTGAGAAAGTACTAGTTTGTTGTTGTGAAATAAAAACTTTTTTCCAAAATCACTCTATATCTCGTGTGGAGCATCATTTCGGCCACTCCTGATGAAATGAAAATAGCAGTTACTCCACTAAATAAAACTGGTTGAAACTGCTTGAACCTGATAAACACATCATTTAACCTTGAATTGAGAAAGTACTAGTTTGTTGTTATGAAATAAAAACTTTTTTCCAAAATCACTCTATATCTCGTGTGGAGCATCATTTCGGCCACTCCTGATGAAATGAAAATAGCAGTTACTCCACTAAATAAAACTGGTTGAAACTGCTTGAACCTGATAAACACATCATTTAACCTTGAATTGAGAAAGTACTAGTTTGTTCTAAGGAAATAAAAACTTTATTCCAAAATCACTCTATATCTCGTGTGGAGCATCATTTCGGCCACTACTGATGAAATGAAAATAGCAGTTACTCCACTAAATAAAACTGGTTGAAACTGCTTGAACCTGTTAAACACATCATTTAACCTTGAATTGAGAAAGTACTAGTTTGTTCTTATGAAATAAAAACTTTATTCCAAAATCACTCTATATCTCGTGTGGAGCATCATTTCGGCCACTACTGATGAAATGAAAATAGCAGTTACTCCACTAAATATAATTGTTTGAAAGTACTTGCAACTGCTAAGTCCATCATGTTTAAACTTGAATTGAGAAAGTACTAGTTTGTTCTAATGAAATAAAAACTTTATTCCAAAATCACTCTATATCCCGTGAGGAGCATCATTTCGGCCACAGTACTTTCTCAATTCAAGTTTAAACATGATGGACTTAGCAGTTGCAAGTACTTTCAACCAATTATATTTAGCGGAGTAACTGCTATTTTCATTTCATCAGTAGTGGCCGAAATGATGCTCCACACGAGATATAGAGTGATTTTGCAATAAAGTTTTTATTTCATAAGAACAAACTAGTACTTTCTCAATTCAAGGTTAAATGATGTGTTTATCAGGTTCAAGCAGTTTCAACCAGTTTTATTTAGTGGAGTAACTGCTATTTTCATTTCATCAGGAGTGGCCGAAATGATGCTCCACACAGGATATAGAGTAATTTTGGAATAAAGTTTGTATTTCCTTAGAACAAACTAGTACTTTCTCAATTCAAGGTTAAACATGATGGACACAGCAGTTGCAAGCACTTTCAAACAATTCTATTTAGTGGAGTAACTGCTATTTTCATTTCATCAGTAGTGGCCGAAATGATGCTCCACACGAGATATAGAGTGATTTTGCAATAAAGTTTTTATTTCATAAGAACAAACTAGTACTTTCTCAATTCAAGGTTAAATGATGTGTTTATCAGGTTCAAGCAGTTTCAACCAGTTTTATTTAGTGGAGTAACTGCTATTTTCATTTCATCAGGAGTGGCCGAAATGATGCTCCACACAGGATATAGAGTAATTTTGGAATAAAGTTTGTATTTCCTTAGAACAAACTAGTACTTTCTCAATTCAAGGTTAAACATGATGGACACAGCAGTTGCAAGCACTTTCAAACAATTCTATTTAGTGGAGTAACTGCTATTTTCATTTCATCAGTAGTGGCCGAAATGATGCTCCACACGAGATATAGAGTGATTTTGCAATAAAGTTTTTATTTCATAAGAACAAACTAGTACTTTCTCAATTCAAGGTTAAATGATGTGTTTATCAGGTTCAAGCAGTTTCAACCAGTTTTATTTAGTGGAGTAACTGCTATTTTCATTTCATCAGGAGTGGCCGAAATGATGCTCCACACAGGATATAGAGTAATTTTGGAATAAAGTTTGTATTTCCTTAGAACAAACTAGTACTTTCTCAATTCAAGTTTAAACATGATGGACTTAGCAGTTGCAAGTACTTTCAAACAATTATATTTAGTGGAGTAACTGCTATTTTCATTTCATCAGGAGTGGCCGAAATGATGCTCCACACTGGATATAGAGTAATTTTGGAATAAAGTTTGTATTTCCTTAGAACAAACTAGTACTTTCTCAATTCAAGGTTAAATGATGTGTTTATCAGGTTCAAGCAGTTTCAACCAGTTTTATTTAGTGGAGTAACTGCTATTTTCATTTCATCAGTAGTGGCCGAAATGATGCTCCTCACGGGATATAGAGTGATTTTGGAATAAAGTTTGTATTTCCTTAGAACAAACTAGTACTTTCTCAATTCAAGTTTAAACATGATGGACTTAGCAGTTGCAAGTACTTTCAACCAATTATATTTAGTGGAGTAACTGCTATTTTCATTTCATCAGTAGTGGCCGAAATGATGCTCCACACGAGATATAGAGTGATTTTGCAATAAAGTTTTTATTTCATAAGAACAAACTAGTACTTTCTCAATTCAAGGTTAAATGATGTGTTTATCAGGTTCAAGCAGTTTCAACCAGTTTTATTTAGTGGAGTAACTGCTATTTTCATTTCATCAGGAGTGGCCGAAATGATGCTCCACACAGGATATAGAGTAATTTTGGAATAAAGTTTGTATTTCCTTAGAACAAACTAGTACTTTCTCAATTCAAGTTTAAACATGATGGACTTAGCAGTTGCAAGTACTTTCAAACAATTATATTTAGTGGAGTAACTGCTATTTTCATTTCATCAGGAGTGGCCGAAATGATGCTCCACACTGGATATAGAGTAATTTTGGAATAAAGTTTGTATTTCCTTAGAACAAACTAGTACTTTCTCAATTCAAGGTTAAATGATGTGTTTATCAGGTTCAAGCAGTTTCAACCAGTTTTATTTAGTGGAGTAACTGCTATTTTCATTTCATCAGTAGTGGCCGAAATGATGCTCCTCACGGGATATAGAGTGATTTTGGAATAAAGTTTGTATTTCCTTAGAACAAACTAGTACTTTCTCAATTCAAGTTTAAACATGATGGACTTAGCAGTTGCAAGTACTTTCAACCAATTATATTTAGTGGAGTAACTGCTATTTTCATTTCATCAGTAGTGGCCGAAATGATGCTCCACACGAGATATAGAGTGATTTTGCAATAAAGTTTTTATTTCATAAGAACAAACTAGTACTTTCTCAATTCAAGGTTAAATGATGTGTTTATCAGGTCCAAGCAGTTTCAACCAGTTTTATTTAGTGGAGTAACTGCTATTTTCATTTCATCAGTAGTGACCGAAATGATGCTCCTCACGGGATATAGAGTGATTTTGGAAGAAAGTTTTTATTTCATTAGAACAAACTAGTACTTTCTCAATTTGATGTTAAATGATGTGTTTATCAGGTTCAAGCAGTTTCAACCAGTTTTATTTAGTGGAGTAACTGCTATTTTCATTTCATCAGTAGTGGCCGAAATGATGCTCCTCACGGGATATAGAGTGATTTTGGAAGAAAGTTTTTATTTCATTAGAACAAACTAGTACTTTCTCAATTTGATGTTAAATGATGTGTTTATCAGGTTCAAGCAGTTTCAACCAGTTTTATTTAGTGGAGTAACTGCTATTTTCATTTCATCAGTAGTGGCCGAAATGATGCTCCTCACGGGATATAGAGTGATTTTGGAAGAAAGTTTTTATTTCATTAGAACAAACTAGTAATTTCTCAATTCAAGGTTAAATGATGTGTTTATCAGGTTCAAGCAGTTTCAACCAGTTTTATTTAGTGGAGTAACTGCTATTTTCATTTAATCAGTAGTGGCCGAAATGATGCTCCTCATGTGATATAGAGTGATTTTGGAATAAAGTTTTTATTTCATTAGAACAAACTAGTACTTTGTCAATTCAAGTTTAAATGATGTGTTTATCAGGTTCAAGCAGTTTCACCAGTTTTATTTAGTGAAGCAACTGCTATTTTCATTTCATCAGGAGTGGCCGAAATGATGCTCCTCACGGGATATAGAGTGATTTTGGAATAAAGTTTTTATTTCATTAGAACAAACTAGTACTTTCTCAATTCAAGTTAAAATGATGTGTTTATCAGGTTCAAGCAGTTTCAACCAGTTTTATTTGGTGGAGTAACTGCTATTTTCATTTCATCAGGAGTGGCCGAAATGATGCTCCACACGGGATATAGAGTAATTTTGGAATAAAGTTTGTATTTCCTTAGAACAAACTAGTACTTTCTCAATTCAAGTTTAAACATGATGGACTTAGCAGTTGCAAGTACTTTCAACCAATTATATTTAGTGGAGTAACTGCTATTTTCATTTCATCAGTAGTGGCCGAAATGATGCTCCACACGAGATATAGAGTGATTTTGGAATAAAGTTTTTATTTCATTAGAACAAACTAGTACTTTCTCAATTTGATGTTAAATGATGTGTTTATCAGGTTCAAGCAGTTTCAACCAGTTTTATTTAGTGGAGTAACTGCTATTTTCATTTCATCAGGAGTGGCCGAAATGATGCTCCTCACGGGATATAGAGTTATTTTGGAATAAAGTTTTTATTTCATTAGAACAAACTAGTACTTTCTCAATTCAAGGTTAAATGATGTGTTTATCAGGTTCAAGCAGTTTCAATCAGTTTTATTTAGTGGAGTAACTGCTATTTTCATTTCATCAGGAGTGGCCGAAATGATGCTCCACACTGGATATAGAGTAATTTTGGAATAAAGTTTGTATTTCCTTAGAACAAACTAGTACTTTCTCAATTCAAGGTTAAATGATGTGTTTATCAGGTTCAAGCAGTTTCAACCAGTTTTATTTAGTGGAGTAACTGCTATTTTCATTTCATCAGGAGTGGCCGAAATGATGCTCCTCGCGGGATATAGAGTGATTTTGGAAGAAAGTTTTTATTTCATTAGAACAAACTAGTACTTTCTCAATTCAAGGTTAAATGATGTGTTTATCAGGTTCAAGCAGTTTCAACCAGTTTTATTTAGTGGAGTAACTGCTATTTTCATTTCATCAGGAGTGGCCGAAATGATGCTCCTCACGGGATATAGAGTGATTTTGGAAGAAAGTTTTTATTTCATTAGAACAAACTAGTACTTTCTCATTTCAAGTTTAAATGATGTGTTTATCAGGTTCAAGCAGTTTCAACCAGTTTTATTTAGTGGAGTAACTGCTATTTTCATTTAATCAGTAGTGGCCGAAATGATGCTCCTCATGTGACATAGAGTGATTTTGGAATAAAGTTTTTATTTCATTAGAACAAACTAGTACTTTGTCAATTCAAGTTTAAATGATGTGTTTATCAGGTTCAAGCAGTTTCACCAGTTTTATTTAGTGAAGCAACTGCTATTTTCATTTCATCAGGAGTGGCCGAAATGATGCTCCACACGGGATATAGAGTGATTTTGGAATAAAGTTTTTATTTCCTTAGAGCAAACTGGTACTTTTCAATTCAAGTTTAAATATGAAGTGTTTATAAGGTTAAAGCAGTTTCAACCTCTTTTATTATGCTGGATTTGACTGTTATGGTCTTTTCATCAGTTGTGGCCGAAAAGATGCTTCAGACGAGATACTGAGTATGTTTTTAGAATAAAGTTTTAATTTCATTAGGACAAACTCGTACTTTCACTATTCAAGTATCTACCCAGATAAATGTACACTAACACAACTATTGCTCACCCAAGGTGCTAAAAACACTGTGTTGCAGTTGCGAGGTTACAATTTGTATAGACTACAGAGTGAAAGCCACAGGTGCATTAACAACATTTTCGCACTTTTCGAAACACAGCTTTTGCGTGACTCCTACCATGAGTCGTCAGAGACACTGCGTGCTCAGAGCAAAGATACCTCGGGAGCCACATGACCCAGTTGAAGACTGTTGTCGCCGGTCTTCTATGCATGTCTACACAGGAGAGAAGAAACCTCAACAGCGAGTTGCTATGACACACATCCATCAGTGCTCTCAGCCGCACCACCACGTGGTCTCGCAGCTCTTTCCCTCCTTTTCAGGAGAAGGAACATTGTCATTTTCCAGCACCTGACAGTGCTATCAGCTCCCTCACTCTCTCCACCGGAGAGAACCAGGATGTTCTAGCTCAGATGACTCTGACCATTCCGATATCCCAAGGGTACCTGGTCTTTGGCCCAGCCAGCTTGAGTCCCTTGCAGAGGACATAGAGCAGTTCGAACCAAACAACCCGGAGATTCGTGTAGCGGACAACCTGGTGGAGGTTGAACGCTGCCTCTTCAACCTGCCTCATCCTTTGTCCCGAGAGAAGCTTACGCTTCTCTGGAAGATGACATCCAGGAGTGTCCATGTTTACATAGAGTCCCTCCCATCTGCCATCAGAGACCATTACTCAGCCCTCTGTCATGCACTTAGGGAAGCAGGATCATCTGCACAATGATCCTGCCTCTGCAAACTTTGGTGCATTTACAATCACTCAAAAGGGGGCGGAGACTCCCAGATAGTATTTATAGGTGCCTAAGGGCTGCCTACTTCCAAGGCCACAATGCACCAGGATTGGACAAAGACCAGACTTTTAAGTCCCTCTTCGTTAACAACCTCCACAACAGTGTGTGGCTCGATGTCGCCCTTTTCTGCAGGACCAAAAACCCCACCATGAAAGACCTCCACAAACATGCGCAGATGGTGTGGGAGCTGCACCACCGTTCAGGTGAAAACTATGATGGTGATGCAGGTGTCCTGAGGTCTCAGGTGAGGAGAGGTAAGTCTAAAAACCGAGGCTGAGGTCAGACTCAAAACAACTGGGATGCAGATGTTCCACAGTGGATTAAAACCTGCATCAGAGTGGTGAAGCAGCACCTGAACCCGCCTGGTAAGAAGGGACCTGGCTCCCCCTGACCGCATGACTTAGCCCCTCCCCTCCGCACACAAAGTTCATTTTGGCAGGAGGAGGAGATCCAGGAGGTGAAAGAGGCCCATTTGACATTCTTGGGTAATCTTGGCTATGCCAACCACAGATACACTTCAGTGGTGGTAGGGGTTGTTGACACTCTCTCACTGCTTGGTACTGGGTCAGAAATCCCATTTCTGACCGCATTTCCACCTTTAGAGATGTTAACTGACAGTTCATTCCACAATCTTGAACTAATTCTCATCTCATTGACAATCTGCCTTCGTCCCTCACCAGCGACGACACGCATGACACAACTCTCCTCATTTCCACAACCAAAACCATCACCAGCGCTCACCATGTTAACCTTGAACAGGTTCTTCAGGGTACAAAACCGAGCAACGAAGGTGACATGGTTGTGCACGCTCCAATGACTCAACCAGAGAATACAGACATTTCAGGTAAACAGACCATGTCTGTACCAAAAGAACCTTATTCAGGCTTCGAGTCAAAGACCGAGCAACGCTCTGCTGAGGCTCGCACTTTACCACAACAGAAACAAGGAGATGCATTTGTATGAGGAGGTCTCCCGCGATTATCACACGATCTTCGCAAGGGACTCGCACAAAGGGGGGGGGGGGGTGGGGGGGGGGGGGGGGGGGGGGGGGGGGGGGGGGGGGGGGGGGGGGGGGGGGGGGGGGGAGTCACAGACATCCACCCAGTGGATCCCCACTGACTTCGAGCCACTGCCATCTTCTGAAACCCAGTACATACCCTTTCTAGCTGACGGGGTCAAGCGGTCCTGGTTCACTGGTTTGAAACAGCCTGCGCTCGAATCTCACACCTTCCCTGTTATTCAAGATTGTTATATCTAAAGAGAAACATTAATCAATTTAAATAACACTTTTTTTGGCATTAACTATTTCCAGTTTAGCTGGTGGTGGCCCAATGTCATTATTATTTGATAAATAACCAATTTATTCTAATGAATAATTTTTCATAAATAAATTATTTTTGATAAAATGTTGCTCCGTGCTCTTGTTTATCTTCCAACATGTGAGATGTTGTTGATGAATACACAGCACAGTTCCTCAGTAACCAATGTGTTTTACACAGCCACTGTTCTTTGTGTCAACATGTAGGTCCAGAACACGACTAAAGACGATGTCTCTAGACATCCAGAAGACATCCTCAGAAGAGCCTGAATGAAAGTTTTTTGAGACGTCTTTCTTGAACATTATATTGACGTCTTGTCTGGACGTCACTGAAAATACGTTTCAAAAGAAACAGAACACGTCATCAGTCTACCACGGGACATACACAGAGAGTCAGTTTAGTATTACCATTAACATGCATTTAATTGGACTATGGAAGAAAACCAGAGAACCCTGAGGAAACACATGCACACACAAGTTAATTCCACAAACACCTCCAGGTGGATTTAAATCCACGATTTTCTGTCTGTAGCCATTGAGACAATTTGACCATTGTAATTGATAGAGCTGATAAAACCTTTATTTGGTATATAGTTGTAATCTCAATATGAAAGGTTGTAGAAATTAATCATGCCCAAAAACTCCTGCAGGGCCTTAACCGAGGCTGGACGAGGGAAATCTGTCACCGCTTGCACCTTAGAAGGCAATGGAATGGCACCCTGAGTTGAAATACGATGACCCAAAAAGGCAATCACAGGCAGACCAAACTGGCACTTAGCAGGGTTGACAATTGCCATGTTCCTCAAGCCCATGTTCCTCAAGGCCAGACCTGGGCATTTTAAGGCCCGCGGGCCAAATGCGGCCCGTGACCCGATTCTGACCGGCCCGCGAAAGGTTGCTTAGAATTAAGAAAACAAAAGCTTCTTTCGAATTTTAATGTGTGGACTAAAACCATCGACTCTATAAACTAAAACGGAAATGCTTTTACTTTGAAGCCTGTTTATTTATGTACAGTGTACGTAACCTACGTACGTCGTATACGTAACCCGTAAAACAAGTCAATCAGTGCATGTGATTGTCGCCCCTCAATGATGTACGGGCACGTCAAGAAAAGAAAGGTGGATGCTGAAGGCCGAAATTTCAAGAAGATTTGGAGCACTAAATATTTGTTTACTGAAGTCGGTGGTAAACCCGTCTGTTTAGTTTGTGGAGAGCACGTCGCCGTGTTTAAGGAGTACAATGTGAGTCGGCATTATGAGACAAAACACGCGGAGAAATACAGACACTTGGCGGAGGCTGAGAGAGCGCGAATATCAGAAGACTTGCTAGCAAAGCTAGCAAAACAACAAGGCTGTTTTAGCAAACTACACACAGCCCGGGATGCAGCGACCAAGACCAGCTTCGTCATATCCCACAAAATCGCTAAAAACAGCAAGCCGTTCTCGGATGGCGAGTTTGTGAAAGAGTGCTTGGTGGACTCTGCCGCGCTAATATGCCCTGAGAATAAAGAAGCATTTGAAAAAGTCCCGCTGTCCAGGCGAACCGTCACCAGAAGGGTGGAAGGAATCGCGGAGAATCTCGAATGTCAGCTCAAAAGTGGAGTTGAAAGTTTTGACTTTTTCTCTTTGGCTTTGGATGAGAGCTGTGGTGTCCGTGACACTGCCCAGTTACTGGTGTTTCTCCGGGGAATAAGGCAGGACTTCAAGATTACGGAGGAGCTGGCAGCATTGAGGTCAATAAAAGGAACGACAACGGGAAGCGATCTGTTCAAGGAGGTCGATGCATGCATGGTCAAGCTTGGACTGAAATGGGACAAACTGGTAGGCGTCACTACTGATGGTTGTCCGAATATGACAGGAAAACATGTCGGACTTTTGAAACAGATCCAAGATAAAGTGACTGAACTCGGCACAGAGCATCATTTAGTGTTGATACATTGTATTATACATCAGCATGTACTGTGCAGGTCTGTGCTAAAACTTAACCATGTTATTGATGTTGTAACAAAAACGGTTAACTTTATCAGGGCACGAGCATTAAATCACAGGCAGTTTGTTGCACTTTTAGAGGAGCATGAGAATGAACATGGTGACATCATGTACCACACAGCTGTCAGATGGCTCAGTCCGGGCAAAGTGCTCAAAAGATTTTGGGACCTGAAAACAGAGATTCAAGAGTTTTGTGAGATGAAAGGCAAAAACATCCCCGAGCTTTCAGATATGAACTGGATGGCAGATTTTGCATTTGCTGTTGATGTGACGGCACTGATGAATGAACTGAGCACTAAACTGCAAGGCAAGGGCCTTTTCGTTCATGACATGCATAACCTGGTGAAGGCTTTTATGAGAAAGTTGCTGTTTCTTTCAAGTCAACTACAGAACAACACTCTCACTCACATGCAAACCCTTAAAGAAGTCAGACCATCAGCTAATCATCTCTGCAGGTACTCATCCATGTTAGGAGATTTGCATGGTGAGTTTTTAAGGCGATTTGATGATTGTAAAAACATTGAGGATGAAATGCACCTGGTTTCCTCTCCCTTTGCCTGCAGAGTAGATGATGCACCCAGTGATGTTCAGCTGGAGCTCATTGACCTGCAGTCTGACACAGTACTGGCAGAGCACTTTAAGTCAGCATCACTGCTGGAGTTCTACTCATCTCTTAAGGAGGAGAACTTTCCAAACATGAGGAGACATGCTCAGAAGATGTTGGTTCTGTTTGGATCTACCTACATATGTGAACAAACATTCTCAGTAATGAAGTTTACCAAATCCAGGTTCAGATCCTCTCTTACTGATGATCATCTGTCAGCTGTGCTTCGCATCTCCACCTCAGACATTCAACCTGACTTTGATGCACTCGTTAAAGGGCAGCAAAGGCTAGATTTCTCTCACTGAACAAGAAAATACCCAAATGTGTGTTCACTATTACTTTTTGTCTGCACAGCTTGGCAGTTTGACAGTCATAATGTGACATATCTTGTTAATGATATTTGGCATACAAAGACATTGTGATGTCTTAATAGAAAAAAGGGTTTTTGGTTAATGTAATTAAAAAAAGAGTTACAAATGTTTCATGTTTACAATTGTTTTGAATAACTGCACTGAATAAAAACATTTTTTGTTAAAATAACCCTCACTTTCTCTTTACCTAATAATAACACAGACACTTACCAGCATGTGTAAACAATGCCATTTACTGCTTTCAATTTAGAAATAAAATTCATATGCAGAATAGAGTTTAAACTTTTGGCAAGGCCCTCCACAATATTTTCTGCTTCTCATTTGGCCCCTTCGGAAAAATAATTGCCCACCCCTGCTCAAGGCGCTGAAAAACTTGCTTTAGGTGTGAAAAATGCTCCTCAACTGAAGGACTAGCCACCAAGATGTCGTCCAGGTAAACAGAAACGAAAGCGAGGTCGCGCAGCACAGAGTCCATCAACCTCTGAAAAGCCGTGCCTCTACTCTTGCCTGGCCATAATAAAACATAAAAAAATGACAAGAAAGAATAGAAAGTGTCATCTGCTCAGTGTATTGACACATCTTATACACAGCAGACACAAATTGCACTTAACAAGTTTTGAACTATCAAAACTCAGTAACCAATCAGGTGTCTAACATTGATTTTTTTTTTTTAGAGAATCAAAACCACAATACAAATAAAGCTTTCAATTTCTATTCAAGAAAATGTGCCCATCTTTTCTAAAACTCTCTCTCTCTCTCTCTCTCTCTCTCTCTCTCGCTCTCTCTCTCTCTCTCTCTCTCTCTCTCTCTCTCTCTCTCTCTCTCTCTCTCTCTCTCTCTCTCTCTCTCTCTCGCCCCGTTTCCTCATTAGTTTTAATGTTGGGTTTTTTCCGGAATAAATGTGAATGTTTGATGAGAGGCTGTATCTGGCAGCAGGAATCACTCATTGAGTAAAAAGAAAAAAGTGATGGCACGTGTCGCCCCAATTAATCCCTAAAACACAAGAGCCTCTAAACGTATTGAGAACAGGTAGGAAGCATGTTACGAGCTAATAAAACTAGTAAACAGAGTCCATGTGTGTATCAGTGAAAGTGAGCAGGTTTTATGTTTCTATGTTTCTTCAGGTGAGATGTCCAGTTCCTGGACGTTCACAGCACTTTCACGGCTGGGAGACATAGTTTGCATTGTACAGAGAGGTTAAGAGATTTCTCCGACTTTAAAACATAGTGATGAAAGCAACTGTCTGCAGAATCCATGGCAAAGCATGGATTGTCAGCCTGAAAGCGTCGGGAAGTGTCGCAATGCCAGTGCATGGCGCATGTGACAGCTGCATTTCTAGTTTATTCCATCTGATTTCTACTGTAATCCTGCTCAGTAATCCCAGTTTTTATCGAGCATACCTGTAACGAGATTACACATTTTTTTATGTACTGTAACAGATTACAGTTATATGTTTTTTGTATCCTAATTATGTAACACTGTTACATGTATTCCATGACTACCCAACCCTGGTTGCACCTAAACATGTGATACACACTCAGACCTTACTGAGACTTACTAAACTAAAGTTTTCTAGCTGTGCAATGACTTGAAGTAAAGCTCTGGTAAACAAGCTGCATGTAATGATGTTCATGTAGGTACAAACAGCCAGAAGAGTCTTTAGAGACAGAAGTGGACAGACGAAATCACCTTGTACTGCAGGTGACAGGAGGAGCAGCAAGGTGGGCGAGATACAGGTTCTGGGAGATTCCCACAACACACTGTAGACAAAAGAAAAGTGTTAAATGCACAGGTTCCACAAGTTGAGAGACTCTTAAGATCAACACCAGGAGACACCAGATCACTTTGATTGATTGTGAGGACAACACACACGGAGTGAGGTGGTATTGAAAGGCTAATTGCAGGAGGAAAGGTTTGTTTTGTAGAATGGGTCTCTTGTATTAAATTCAATGTAATTTGGATCAAATGTCTTTGTTATTTTAAAAGCATGTTTGGTTGTGAGATGTAATTTAATTTAATCACAATAACCAGCCAAAGTATTTTCTATGTTTACTACGTTTAAAACTAAATGATCAACCATCTCAACAGTCATTGGTGGACATTTAATGTATATTTCATCACCTGAAGAGTCCAACTTTGCTTTACATCTTTAACTTATATACAAGTGAAATCACAGCTCTAAGTTCTTGTTACTGAATAGTCCCTAAACGGCTCACCTGTCTCTGGCTGTGAGGCCCTGTCCGGAGGGATGGATGAGCCCGATGAAACGTGGGATCAGCCGTTGGTGGAGATTTCCACTCAACCCTTTGAAGCGCTGCTCCCACGTTCCTCCACTTGGACCATGGTTTAATCGAGGAAAATCATGTCACACTGAAAAAACAATTCTGTCATTTCATTTTTGAGTGTACTTTTTTAAGATAGAGCTTCTCAGGCTGGTTTAATCAAGTAAAATCATGTTACTGTCTTAAAGGTGTACAGGAGGATTTTCTTTTTCCGGGTGGATCATCAAGACTATTGGTACTCCCAACTGTCAATCATTCTGGTGATATATTATGCAAGGCCGTCGTATGTGCTCGTCCCCAGGTAGCGTGGATCTATTAGTTTTCACTTTCTGCGCATGCGCGCTTTCAGGTGTATATGGTGAGCTACGCCTTCAGCGAGCTCGCAGTTCTCACCGGGTACTTTGAAAATGGCAGAGGGTCACAAAAGAGAAAAAGTGTCTTCGAAGTGTATGAGAAGAAGAGAAAGGCTTCGGAAGAGAGAAACAAGACCAGAGTGTTTTTGGGAGATTCTTTCACACGATGGCGTGCGCTGAAAGCCCAGGTTGGGCTTCCCACTGATGCTTCAGTCGCGAAGTTTCTACTCGACAGGTAAAGTTTGGCATTCTATTTGGAGAAATCCATTTCAAATCACTTCTCTTAACAAAGGGCCCCGGACTCCATGCTCCCGGAGCACCCCCCCACAGGATGTCTCAGGGGACGCGGTCGAACGCCTTCTCAAGATCCAGAAAACACATGTGGACTGGTTGGGCAAACTCCCATGAACCCTCAAGCAGCTGGTGGAGGGTATAGAGCTGGTCCAGTGTTCCACGACCAGAATGAAAACCGCATTATTCCTCTTGGATCCAAGGTTTGACTAACGGCCGGACCCTCCACTCCAGTACACTGGAATAGACTTTCCTGGGGAGGCTGAGGAGTGTGAGCCCTCTGTAGTTGGAACACACCCTCCGATCCCCCTCCTTGAAGAGAGGGACCACGACCCCATTCTGCCTGTCCAGAGGTACCGTCCCCGCGTCACGCGATGTTGCAGGGATGAAGGGCCCCGGACTCCATGCTCCCGGAGCATGGAGTCGGTTTGCCAGAATTTCCTCGAGGCAGACCGAAAGTCCTCTTCCATGGCCTCTCCAAACTCCTCCCAGACCCGAGTTATTGCCTCCACCACAGCCATGAACTATGGGTCATGACCGAAAGAACGAGATCCCGTATACAAGCGGTTGAAGTGAGCTTCCTGCGTAGGGTGGCTGAGCGCACCCTTAGAGATAGGATGAGGAGCTTGAGAGTTGGTTTTTAGAATAAAGTTTGTATTTTACTAGACCATAGTCGTACTTTCACTATTCAAGTTTAAACATGAAGTGTTTATCAGGTTTAAGCAGTTTCATTATGCTGGATTTGACTGCTTATGGTCTTCTCATCAGTTGTGGCCGAAAAAATGCTTCAGACGAGATACTGAGTGTGTTTTTAGAATAAAGTTTGTATTTCACGAAACATACTAAACTCTCACTATTCAACTTTTAAATGATGTGTTTATCAGGTTCAAGCAGTTTCAACCAGTTTTATTTAGTGGAGTAACTGCTATTTTCATTTCATCAGTAGTGGCCGAAATGGTGCTCCTCACGGGATATAGAGTGATTTTGGAATAAAGTTTTTTTTTGATTAGAACAAACTAGTACTTTCTCAATTCAAGTTTAAACATGATGGACTTAGCAGTTGCAAGTACTTTCAACCAATTATATTTAGTGGAGTAACTGCTATTTTCATTTCATAAGTAGTGGCCGAAATGATGCTCCACACGGGATATAGAGTAATTTTGGAAGAAAGTTTTTATTTCATTAGAACAAACTAGTACTTTCTCAATTCAAGTTAAAATTATGTGTTTATCAGGTTCAAGCAGTTTCAATCAGTTTTATTTAGTGGAGTAACTGCTATTTTCATTTCATCAGTAGTGGCCGAAATGATGCTCCACACGAGATATAGAGTGATTTTGGAATAAAGTTTTTATTTCATAAGAACAAACTAGTACTTTCTCAATTCAAGGTTAAATGATGTGTTTATCAGGTTCAAGCAGTTTCAATCAGTTTTATTTAGTGGAGTAACTGCTATTTTCATTTCATCAGGAGTGGCCGAAATGATGCTCCACACGGGATATAGAGTAATTTTGGAATAAAGTTTGTATTTCCTTAGAACAAACTAGTACTTTCTCAATTCAAGTTTAACCCTCGTGCAACCCTCCACATTCCCCACACACCCAGTGTCCTAGCCGGGTCACATTGTCCCTAGCCGGGTCACATTGACCCACCCCGCATGTATGTGGAGGAGCAAGAGGTGGCCGGGACGGTGTTGGCGGGGAAGAGATCAGCACATGCTGAGCAGTACAGGAGAGCGCAGCCTCTGCATATGTATTTCTCGCATCGGCTGCAGACGCTGTACGTTTTACAGTCTTTCTTGGAGGGGCAGACCTGACACCTCTTCCTCTTACTGGCGGGGATGGTGATGGGTTGTTTGGCAGGGGCCGCGCGAGAAGAAGAAGAAGAAGAAGAAGCAGAAGGAGGAGAAGAAGCTGCAACCACCTGGCTCCCTCCCCCTCCTCCCCCTCCTCCTCCCCCTCCTCCTCCTCCCCCTCCCCCTCCTGCCGCGGAGTTCGCCAGCTGAACGTTTTTCACGACCGCCGCGGCCACTTCGGATCTCGGCATGCGAGCCCTCCGTTCTATGAGAGGCGCGACGAGCGCCTTGCCCAGCTGCTCGAGAAACACTCTCCTCTTGTTAAGCCTGCGGGGCATCCAGTCCGGGTTGAGCTCCCTCCATATCACAAAGGCGTTGTAGGAGGACACGTCGAGAATGTTGTGGAACACCACGAGTGGCCAGCGCGCGGTCATCCTCCTGCAGCTGTAGGTGCCGACCACTTTGTCCAGGTTGTCCACGCCGCCTTTGTTGGCGTTGTAGTCCAGGATGACCGAGGGCTTCTCGTCGGGACGTCGGACTGCGACCGCACCGGCACCGACACAGGCCGGGTCCCCCGTCCCCCGCGACCCGTGGTACGTGCTGAGCAGCAGCACGTTTTTGTTTTTCTTGGCCAGGTAGGACACCAGTGCCGTGTCCCGGGTGTAGGCGAACCGGGAGGAGAGGACCCGTCTCCCCGGGAGAGCGAGCAGGTCCGCTGGGAGCTCGGGTTTGTTCTTTCTGATCGTGCCCAGGAGAGTGACGTTCCTCTCGCGGAGGAGCCGCTGCGCGAGTTCGTAAGAGGTGAAGAAATTGTCGCAGGTGACGTTGCGACCGGCGAGGCCCTCCGTCACGTCGAGCACCACGCGCATCGCCTGATTCTTCTCGGAGCCGGAGACGCTTCCCTTTCCCCTTCCGCTCTTTCCTCTCTGCACCGCAGAGGAGGTCGCGGCGGCTGCGGCCGCGGCTACCTTCCCCGTGTAAACCCGCATTTTCCAAGCGTAGCTGGATCTGGCGTCGCACGCCACCCAAAACTTGATCTCGTACTTGGCGGGCTTGCTCGGTTACTGTCTAAAGGAACAACGGCCTGGGTGGGGGGTGGGGGTGATAAATACAGGGAGAGGTACATTTTAGAATCTGTGTCTATTTTATCATTCCACCATCACAACCAACGCCATCTTTTTTTTTCTTCCTCAGTCTCAACAGAAGGGAAAAAAAACATTCCAACCCATGTGATGTGACTATGAGCTTGTTGAGCCGTGTACGTGTGTATTATTTTTTTTTCTCGCTCCACCACCTTGATTGAACATAGTCGTCTCTCGCTACTCCCTTCTTCTTGTCCCATTTCAACTTTCTACGTTACATCGTCTTCTCCGCCTCTCAATAGCTACAGACCACCTCATGCTCTGTTTGATTGTGAAAACACAACCTGCCACCAACACCACCGGTGGATCTTCCACCCGGCCCGAAAGAATATAAACCTTGCGTGCTGTGCTTACTGGTGCCTGCTGACAGGTCAGAGAACTCCGGGCCCCTCTCTGAGATCTCTGTGCGTGCGTGTGCGTGTGTGTGTGGTAAGAACAGATTTGGAGGGGGAAAAAAGAGAAACGAGAGGAAAGGAGCACGTAGGACCCGGGTCAGAGAGACCCGAGGAGCGGCGGGGTCAGATAGACCCGAGGAGCGGTGGGGTCAGAGAGACCCGAGGAGCGGCGGGGTCAGATAGACCCGAGGAGCTGTGGGTGTCAGATCGATCCGGGGAGGAATGTGGAAGGAGAGGATCTAGGAGTAACCTGGGTCAGAGAGACCCGAGGAGCAATGGGGTCATAGAGACCCGAGGAGCGGCCGGGTCAGATAGACCCGAGGAGCGGTGGGTGTCGGATCAATGAGGGAAGTGGATGAATCTCACAAACGAAACAAACCAACGAACTGGGTTCTCCAGAAATTTTTTTTTTTTTTAATGTAAAATTAAACTTATTTACAAAATACAAAGCTGTTGTTGTATTGTTTTATTATATCTTTGTGTTTTTTGCTTGTTCACTCACCTCTGAACGGTACCAGTTGCTCGTCCACCGTGACGTGAGGCCCGGGGTTGTAGAGCGTCGGTAGCCGCCGGACCCAGGCGCCCCACACCTTTCTCACGGCCGCCAGTTTGTCCGAGGCACGTCTCTCGGCTCTCGTCTCTCGGTCATTGAACCGCACCAGCTTCGAGTAGACGTGAAACAATTTGAGAGACATTGTGGCTCGGAAAATGGCCCGTCCGCTCTCCGCGTCCCACAGGCTGGCGGCGGCCTCGCCACGTGACCTGTACACGCCGGCGAGGATGAACAGCCCCACATAGGCGTGCAGGCCTCCAGCCCTCTTCCGTATTTCCTGACGCCCTCTCGATTTGTCTCGTCGAGGACGATTCTGTCCATTTCCGGTGTGAGAAAGAGGTAGAACGCCGAGAGGATGTCTCGGGCGTTAGAAACGGCGTGGGCCGTGGGTCCCGGAGGCCAGGGTCGCCGCCGTTGCTGTTGCGACGATGGTGTCGTTTGGTACGGCGCAGAGGACCAAGTTATTTTCCCATTCTTTGACGGGAACGTCTCTCGTGCGACAAGAGGGATTCCTCCTCCTCCTCCTCCTCCTCCTCCTCCTCCTCCTGCTCCCTCTTCTCGTTGTTCTACCTCTACGGCTTCGTTGTGATCATCATCATAATCATGATCATCATCATCATCAGCATCATCATCATCATCATCATCATCACCATCATCATCTTCTTCCTCTGAAGATGATGTTAGATTTTCCTGGGTTGGTGGCATGTACTCTTCCCCTTCTTCCGACTCATCCTCATCCTCGTCTGAGTCAGAGCCAGGCTCATCTAACCAGATCTCTTGTCGGAGATTTTTCGCAGCAAAATTCCGGGTGCTCTCTTCCTGCTGCTGCTGCTGCTGCTCCTCCTCCTCCTCCTCCTCCTCCTCCTCCTCATCCTCCGCCACCGCCACCGCCGCCACCGCCACTTTGTGCTTGGAACTCACCTGTCTCTCCTTCCACCGCGTTCGCTTCATTCTCTCATCCTCCTCCTCCTCCGCCTCATCATCATCATCCTCATCATCCTCCTCATCGGAGTCGGGCCGAGGTTCGCGGGACCGGGTCCCTCCTCTGACCCTTTCGGTAGCGCTCCGCTTTGCGGCGGAGAGGATGTTCTCGCATTCCTCGTCCTCCTCCCGCTCTTCGCGCCGCGTTTGCTTTGTCCCGTTGCCCTTCTCGCCATTCTCCACCTGATACGAGTCAGAGTGAGGTTCGGGGGACCGGGTCTCTCCTCGGACCTCTGTGTCAGCAAAACGCGGCGCGGTGGAGAGGTCGCCGTAGAAGTCGGCGCCGTCGTCGCCATCGCCGCCGTAGTCGCTCGCAACCTCTGGCAGTGTTCTCCTCCTGCTGCTCCTCAGTTCGTAGTCCTTCCGTCGCTCTACGCACCGCCACAGTCCCGTCGTCCCCCCTTCTACTGCTCCGTCCTCCCGGGGGTGAGAGTGGGGTTCGCAAGACGAGGGGGCCACGGGCCCCGAGGCGATGGCCAAGTTGTCGTCGTCATCGCTGTCGTCCTTACCGTCGTCCTTGCTGTCGTCCTCGTCGTCCTCGCCGCCGTCCTCGCCGCCGTCCTCGCAGCCGTCCTCACCGCCGTCCTCGTCGCCGTCCTCGCCGCCGCCGTAGTCCTTCGCGGCTTCTGACCGCGCCCTACTCCCGCTCCTCAGTCCGTGGGAGTCCTGTCTCCGTGCCCGCTGCAGTGCCCCCGATCGGGGTTCGCGGGACGACGCGGCCCAAGGCATCAAGGCGACCCGAGGCGGCCACGCGGCCCGAGGCGGCAAGGTGGCCCGAGGCCCCGAGGCGACGGAGAAGTCCTCGTCGTCCTCCTCGTCCTCGCCGCCGCCATAGTCCTTCCTACTCCTGCTCCTCAGTCCGTAGGAGTCCCGTCTCCATGCCCGCTGCAGTGCCCCCGATCAGGGTTCGCAGGGCAACGCGACCCGAGGCGGCAAGGCGGCCCTAGGCCCCGAGGCGACGGAGAAGTCCTCGTCGTCCTCGTCGTCCTCGTCGTCCTCGTCGTCCTCGTCGCCCTCGTCGTCCTCGTCGCCCTCCTCATCCTCGTCCTCGTCCTCCTCGTCCTCGTAATCCCTTGCGGCCCCTGGCCGCGTCCGACTCCTGCTTCTCAGTCCATAGTCGTCTCTTTGCTTTCGCCGTAGCAGCAGTCTCATCGTTCTCTCCTCACGCTGTCGTGATCCCTCTATTGTTGAAGGTGATGAAGCTGGTCAACGTAAGGGTGAGGCTGATGAGGAGGACGGTTGTTGATGTTTACGAGGATGATTGTCGATGATGGGGAGCCGATGAATGCTGTGGTTTATCCTGTAAATTTCATCCTTATTTTTATTGATAAATTACCTACCTATATACTTACCATTCTTCTTTTCTTCCCATTTCTTTATTTTGTGCTCCATTTTAATTTAATCTCCTTCTTCACACGGTGAGCTGTAATAGAAAAATCTGAAGCAATAATGTCTGAGAACTTTGCACTGCAGCGTTTAATTTTTCTCCCCCAATGCCTCTCTCTCTCTCTCTCTCTCTCTCTCTCTCTCTCTCTCTCTCTCTCTCTCTCTCTCTCTCTCTCTCCCCCCCCTTCAAACCTTGCACCGTCGCCTGTTTTTTCTTTTTTTTTATTGAAAGAAAGACAGTTTTAAATACATTACAGTCATTCCAATTTGCTTTTATAGAGAAAATAGAACACACTGCTTGGCGAGCAAAATCTTTGGTCAGCAATGTTGAGAACAGGGCGATCGTGACTGGGATGCTGGCTCTCAGCATCAAGTGCTTCTCCTCCTCTTCCGTCGCGCAGTCCAGATGCGCGTCTGGCTCGCACTCCATCGCGGTGACTAAACCAGCCTGAACAACAACAGAGCAAAAATCAAAGTAATCACAACAAGTATAACAAAAGCAAACACAAAGGGACATTTAAAAAACAAACAAACAAACAAAAACGAACAAAACAGGAAGGGAAACAACAACAACAAGCAAGCAACTAGAAAATTCCCGCTGAAATTTTATTGTGCCTGCTACCTGTCATTAGCTAGTGATTCTCGATCGCAGCGCCACCACGAGGCCACCCTCCGAATGTCAGCTCATTTGAACAAACTTTTTAGCATGCGATGCTAACAGCTAACAGCGGTTTAAGTGCGTGGAAACCATGTGGACAGCTAGTGATTCTTGATCGCAGCGCCACCACGAGGCCACCCTCCAAATTTCAGCTCATTTGAATAAACTTGTTAGCATGCGATGCTAACACCTAACAGCGATTTAAGTGCGTGGAAACCATGTCATTAGCTAGTGATTCTCGATCGCAGCGCCACCACGAGGCCACCCTCCAAATTTCAGCTCATTTGAACAAACTTGTTAGCATGCAATGCTAACAACTGCAATGTAAGTGAGTGGAAACCATGTATGTGAGGGAAGAAGGTGTTTAAGCACAAACGCAGGTCCAGAACAACTGCATATAGTTGGAGAACCGTGACACTTGGGTGAAAAATTCCTTCACCGTGGGCGTCGGGAGAAGTTGAAGGAGTGGTTTTCGTGTCCTCACGAGGTTCCGTCTCCCCGTGAGGACTTGAAACAAATGGCTGAACGTTGGGGATTTGGGGAGAAAATGACTCGTGAAAATGTATTGGCGCAGATGAGACAGAATCCTGCGCTCCCTATCAAGTAAGTACCCTGGAGGGAGAACCGTGTCTCTCTGAGACAAAAGTGTCCCCTCGTGAGAAGCACAAGGCCTGTAGCTACATTTTGACGTATAATATTTTGAGAAAAACGAAGAAATGTGGCCGTGGCGACGAGATAAAAACTTTTTTTTTGTAAAACGGCAGTTTCTCTCCCTACAAACGATATCCTTGTTAGTGCTACATACATTTTGTCTTCTTTTTAATAATACAGTAATCACAGTGATCTAAATATTTTCCAACTGCCATGAGACTAAACCAGCCCGAACAACAACAGAGCAAAAATCAAAGTAATCACAACAAGTTTAACAAAAGCAAACACAAAAGGACATTTAAAAAAAACAAAAAAACAAAAACTAACAAAACAGGAAGAGAAACAACAACAACAAGCAAACAACAACTTAATTTTGATAATTAACAGATCAATCTGTGAGGAGTGGAAGTCTCACCTCTCTATTATCTGCTCAGCTGATCCAGGGCTCGAGCCCGGTCCGTGAGCCTGTGTGCCGCGTTCGTGGTCCAGCTGCTGTCTGACCTGTTTAGACCGAGGGACGAGCTGTGCTCCTCTAAACTGCTAAGAGTCGGGTGAGACAAATTACTCACGTTTGGTGGGTGGAATTAAGAGGAGGACGATGAGAGCGGCTTCGGGGTCCGGTCCGGGAGGTCCGAACGCTCACAAGTTATCTGCTTGCGTTGAGTCACGAAAATTTCCAATCCATTCCTGTACATTCCCCCTCCCTCTTTTCCTCTGACTCATTCTCCTCCTCTGTCTGTGCCTCTGTGTGTGTGTGTGTGTGTGTGTGTGTGTGTGTGTGTGTGTGTGTGTGTGTGTGTGTGTGTGTGTGTGTGTGTGTGTGTGTGTGTGTGTGTGTGTGTGTGTGTGTGTGTGTGTGTGTGTGTGTGTGTGTGTTCGCCGTGCAGCTGTTGCTACATAGGCATGAATTTTGCTCCACTGAACTCACTAACAGTCATGTGAGACACATTACTCACAGATTTTCCAGTACATTCGAATAACTAGGAAGACTTTTGGTTCCAGGAGTCGTGGAAGAGCATATGAACCTCGCAAACGAAACACAAAAAAAAAAACTCTAAGCAAGAAACTGTTTGGTAAAAGAAAAACCACAAAAAGAAAGAAAATTGTGCTCTCCAGGGACAAATGTCCTGCTACAGAGAATAAGTCACGTGAAAACAAACAAACAAACAAACAAACAAACAAACAAACAAACAAACAAACAAACAAACAAACAAACAAACAAACAAACAAATAAATAAATAAATACATTTTTTTTTAAAAATCTGTCCGACATTGCTCGGGGTAAAATAAATCTGACTCCGGTAAGGAGGGACGTGCTTGTATGTGGTATAAAGGGCGACGTGGAAGTGAACCCGCAGCCATTACAACCGCCACCATCAACAAAGTCAAAGTTTCTTGGGTCTGGCGCCGATCGGCAGCCCTTCCGGTGTGATAGGTGTCCGTCGGTGAGGAGGATGCTACGGAGGCCACGGCCGCACCAGTCCACGAGGGCGCGTAGGACTACTGCTGGGTATCGTCGGCACCGTACGACGAGTGAGAACCCTCTGGTCTACAAATGCCTCGCAGCCATGGGAATGTGTCACTTGGTTGAAAGCTTTGATAACTTTACCGAGTTCATCCGCATGTCTCCGCTTCGGTGTCAATTCTACGGGCCGGAGTTTGCCGTCAATTACGAACTGTTGCACATCAGGATAGAGGCTTTGTGCGCCAGCGCCTTCGCCGCACTCGAAGACTTTGAGCCGAGAGACGCTGCCTGCGACGAGGTGGCTGGTGTGGAGCCCCCTGTCGCCGTCAACGAAGAGGGGGGGAGCAAAGAAGGAGAAGGCCTAGAAGGAGAAGGACGAGAAGAAGAAAACAGAAAAGAAGAAGAAGCAGGACAAGAAAAAGAAAAAAAAGAAGAAGATGAACGACACCCCGAAGGCCCCTCGAGCAGAGTCCGCTCTCGTGCGCGGACGAAGCATCTCGACGCTCCCCCCGGGGACCTCATTCACTGTACGGATCCCCTCCCCGGACAACGTGGATCAGTGTGCTCAGGGCTGGGGGATGTGTTCGCACATGTATGGCACGCGCGACGCTTATCATAAGTGGGCTGAAATATACATACCACAGAACTGAGCGAGCAGCGTGGGCTTATATTTCTGACCTTTAGTTCCATGATGATCACAGAGAGAAACGAAAAAGTTAATAAAAGTGAGTAAACAAAAGCAATGACTCTCTTAGTGGAGTAACTGTTTTTTTCTTTGTGTCATTTTCTTTAGTTATGTATTTATTTATTTATTGTGTTTTTTTTATAGTATTATTCCTAAATTAAATCTTTTAAAACAATCCTTGACCCAGAGTGTGAGGGCAATAGAAACACAGTTGGAGTGAGGGGGGAGGGGGGTTTAAAAATCGGTTTCTGGAGGAGAAGAGCAGAACAACACTGTGACCTTGACATTGAAAAGACAACAAAAATTTTCAGTTGGGGCAGCTTGTATAATTTTCTACCAGCAGATGGTGGTGTGGGACTCATTTTGCAAAGCCACAGGTTCCCATTGGGGTGAGAGGAAGACTGCCATCTGGTGGCAGAAATTCAGATTACAACATGTTTTCTACCAAGAAAAGGCGTCTCTCTCAAACACACACCCACACACACACACACACACACACACACACACACACACACACACACACACACACACACACACACACATACACACACACACACACACACGCACACACTCAGAACACCGCCATCTGGTGGCGGAAATTCAGATTACAATATGTTTTTCTACCAAGAAAAGGCGTCTCTCTCAAACACACACACACACACACACACACACACACACACACACACACTCACACACACACACACATTTTCGTCCCCCGGGTCACCTTGACCCAGAGGACAACACGAGGGTTAAATGATGTGTTTAGCAGGTTTAAGCAGTTTCAGCCAGTTTTATTTAGTGGAGTAACTGTTTTTTTCATTTCATCAGGAGTGGCCGAAATGATGCTCCACATGGGATATAGAGTAATTTTGGAATAAAGTTTTTATTTCATTACAACAAACTCGTACTTTCACTATTCAAGTTTAAACGATGTGTTTATAAGGTTCAAGCAGTTTCAACCAGTTTTATTTGGTGGAGTAACTGCTATTTTCATTTCATCAGGAGTGGCCGAAATGATGCTCCACAGGAGATATAGAGTGATTTTGGAATAAAGTTTTTATTTCATTACAAAAAAACCCAAGGTGCTAAAAACACCGTGTTGCAGTTGCGAGGTTACAATTTGTATAGACTACAGAAGTGAAAGCCACAGGTGCAACCATCACCTGTGCATTAACAACATTTTCGCACTTTTCGAAACACAGCTTTTGCGTGACTCCTACTATGAGTCGTCAGAGACACTGTGATAGATAGATACCTCGGGAGCCACATGACCCAGTTGAAGACTGTTGTCGCCGGTCTTCTATGCCTGTCTACACAGGAGAGAAGAAACCTCAACAGCGAGTTGCTATGACACACATCCATCAGTGCTCTCAGCTGCACCACCACATGGTCTCGCAGCTCTTTCACTCCTTTTCAGGAGAAGGAACATTGTCATTTTCCAGCACCTCACAGTGCTATCAGCTCCCTCACTCTCTCCACCGGAGAGAACCAGGATGTTCCAGCTCAGATGACTCTGACCATTCCGATATCCCAAGGGTACCTGGTCTTTGGACCAGCCAGCTTGAGTCCCTTGCAGAGGACATAGAGCAGTTCGAACCCGGAGATTCGTATAACGGACTACCTGGGGGAGGCCTCTTCAACCTGCCTCATCCTTCGTCCCGAGAGAAGCTTACGCTTCTCTGGAAGATGACATCCAGGAGTGTCCATGTTTACATAGAGTCCCTCCCATCTGCCATCAGAGACCATTACTCAGCCCTCTGTCATGCACTTAGGGAAGCAGGATCATCTGCACAATGATCCTGCCTCTGCAAACTTTGGTGCATTTACAATCACTCAAAAGGGGGCGGAGACTCCCAGATAGTATTTATAGGTGCCTAAGGGCTGCCTACTTCCAAGGCCACAATGCACCAGGATTGGACAAAGACCAGACTTTTAAGTCCCTCTTCGTTAACAACCTCCACAACAGTGTGCGGATTGATGTCGCCCTTTTCTGCAGGACCAAAAACCCCACCATGAAAGACCTCCGCAAACATGCGCAGATGGTGTGGGACCTGCACCACTGTTCAGATGAAAACTATGATGGTGATGCAGGTGTCCTGAGGTCTCAGGTGAGGAGAGGTAAGTCTAAAAACCGAGGCTGAGGTCAGACTCAAAACAACTGGGATGCAGATGTCCCACAGTGGATTAAAACCTGCATCAAAGAGGTGAAGCAGCACCTGAACCCGCCTGGTAAGAAGGGACCTGGCTCCCCCTGACCGCATGACTTGGCCCCTCCCCTCCGCACACAAAGTTCATTTTGGCAGGAGGAGGAGATCCAGGAGGTCAAAGAGGCCCATTTGACATTCTTGGGTAATCTTGGCTATGCCAACCACAGATACACTTCAGTGGTGGTTAGGGGTTGTTGACACTCTCTCACTGCTTGGTACTGGGTCAGAAATCCCCCTCATGTGTTCAGACACCTTTGCACGGGTTGCTAGAACCATGCTTGCGCATGCCACTTAAGGAAAGCCACTTCAGGTGGAAGAGTGTAGCATAAACATCCGAGGCTTCACTCAGGACTTGCACCACATCACTCAATGTGTGTGGGTCAACAGCTTTCCAGGACATATCAGCGATGTATCCCATCTACATCACTGATCTGGACACAGAGGAACTGCTTATTGGTCAGGACATCCTAAACCGACTCGCTGCCACCAAACGGCGCCTTTGGTCCCAAGTTGTCAGCCCGAATCCCATTGGCTCAGAACTAGGCCACCCAGCTTCTAACAGCAGAGTCGCTGCATCCAGTTCAGAGGTCCTCTGCCTATTGGACTGCATGCGTCTCTTCCAAAGTCCGACCCCAGCTGATCCACCTCAAGGCTCCCTGACAGCTGGCAATTGCTGCAGGCCACGATCCAAGACCCATTTCAAGCACACCACTCTTTATGCTTGTCACTGAAGGACGTGAGTTTGCATGCCCAACACACTGTGGGGGTTCACACATGAATGGATCCTCGTTTCCGAAGGCACCTTAGTCGGCCTGGTCAGAGAGATCTGCCACAGACACCAACCTGCTCAAGGGTCCGAGTCACCGCTCACTTTCAGCACAGTCACTTTCAGACCTTAACCAAATTCCTTGGTTCACGCGCCTCCTTGACTCACCATCCAGATCTCGACACAGCTCTGTGACACAGCTCTTCTTGAGCTGAACAATTGTTCAGCCAACCCACGGGTCCAAAATCTGACACATGGTCAGATTAAAGTGACCGCATTTCCACCTTTAGAGATGTTAACTGACAGTTCATTCCACAACCTTGAACTAATTCTCATTTCATTGACAATCTGCCTTCGCCCCTCACCAGCGACAACACGCATGACACAACTCTCCTCATTTCCACAACCAAAACCATCACCAGCGCTCACCATGTTAACCTTGAACAGGTTCTTCATGGTACAAAACCGAGCACCGAAGGTGACATGGTTGTGCACGCTCCAATGAATCAACCAGAGAATACAGACACTTCAGGTAAACAGACCATGTCTGTACCAGAAGAACCTTATTCATGTTTCGAGTGAAAGACCAAGCAACTCTGCTAAAGCTGATGCTTTACCACAGCAGAAACAAGGAAGATGCCTCCTGTCCAATAGGCAGAATATGGTTGCGGTGCAATATTTTTTCCGGGCCTTGCCCATTTTCTGGTTTCAGTTTAAACACAGGCAAACCTGGCAGTAGACTTTCCACAAGGTAAGGGGGAATCTTTCCAACGATCTGACAGCTTGTTTTTTCCTTGCAGCCCAAGATTTCTGATGAGAACCCTATCTCCAGCAGCAAGTGGACATAACCGAACTTTCCGATCATAGCGTATTATATTCCCTGTGTTTTTGATCTCAGACTTGCTCTCAGCCAATTTATAGGCTGCTTGAAGCTCATGTCTCATATTTTTGACAAATCTCTGATAAGATTCTGTAGAGGTTCCATCACTCGAGACTCCAAAGGTCACATCTACTGGCAGCCTAGCTTCACGCCCAAACATGAGGAAGTATGGAGAATACCCTGCCGACGCATTTAGGGTACAATTGTACGCGTGAACTAGATGACTGATGTGTTTACTCCATTTATCTTTGTCAGCCATATTCAGGGTTCCAAGCATGTGAAGTAGGGTTCTGTTGAACCGCTCAGGCTGGGGATCACCCTGTCTAAATACCAACCATAAATCCCAACATAAGAAGTAAATGTTCATAGAAGATTCCATAGGAACTGCTTGGGGTCATTTTTGACATAAACATACAAAAGACCCAGATACTTTAAACCAAATTGAAGAAGTTAGGAAAAAAATAAGAGATCCTATGAGAAGAGATATAAAAGATAACAAGTTTAGTTAAACAGACCAATTTATGAGGGAGCAGCCAAAGCCACTAAATCCTTGGCGAGAGACATTAACAAACAACAAGCATTAGGTAATATGTGAATAAAATAAGAGACCCAATAAGCAATACAATCCGATGTAAACCTGAAGAAATAGAAAAGGTGTTTGCACTACACTGTACACTGTTTCTCAATCGGAGAACAGGAAATGAGAACCTTTTTGGACAAATTTGATCCACCAACAATAGGTTTAAACCAGAACACAATACTGACACTGACATACAAAGATCCAGAGATCCTTCAAACCCACGGTTTGTTAAATTGCAGTTGTTAAAATTCAATCAGCTAGTAGATTTCAAAATGTTTCAGATTATGTATAAAGCTCATAAGAACATTTTACAAACCAACATCCAGAAAAAAAAGAGGAAGTTGTTATAATTTAAAATGATTTGAAATATTTAAAAAGCCAAGATTCAGAACTCAACTTGAGGAGCAATGTGTTATAGTGTGATGAATCAGTTTATGGAATAATCTGAACAAAGAAACTAAGAAATAAAATTGTAAAAAAAAAACTTGAAAATGGCTGCTGTGGCACTACAGGGTTGAGCGAAGGGCTGGGTTATGGTGGGTGTGGGTGGATCTGGCCCAAGATGTCAATCCAAAAGTAGTTGTTGCTTTAAAGAGGCAGCCCTGGTGTCTGTGGAGGGTTGGGACCCTCAGTCTTGGTGGGACTTCACTCAGGACAATTTCTTCTGTCAGGCTTTTGCCGTCTTCTGGACCCCATGGAGACAGACGAATCTGGACTTTGTGAGTTTGGCCAAATGGTGGGAGGTAGGGAAAACACAAATTCAACTCTTTTGCGAGCCGTACACTACTCACAGAACACAAACACACAAAAAAACATCTCCATCGACTAGAAAGGGAAATGAGTACATTGGAAGGGCAAATCACTAAAGGGACTGACGGCAATAAAAAATTACATGACAGGAAGAAAGCGCTAACCACTTTCCTCCACACAAAAGCAAAAGGGGCTTTACTCAAAAATCAGATCACCTCAATTAAAGAAATTGATGCACCAACCCGCTATTTCTTCAAGTTAGAGAAAAAACCCAAGAAAAAGAATATGATGACACACCTCAAACACAACAATGGAAGGGCTGGTTTAATCTATACAAAATCGTGTTACTGTCTTCAGATGGAGCTGCTCGGGCTGGTTTGATCTGGAATAATCGTGTTAATGTCATTAGATAGAGCTCCTCAGGCTGGTTTGATCAAGAAAAATCGTGTAACATCCTTTAGATAGAGCTCATCTGGCTAGTTTGATCTAGAAAATCACGTTACTGTCTTTAGACAAAGCTGCTCGGGCTGGTTTGATCGAGAAAATCACGTTACTGTCTTTAGATAGAGCTGCTCAGGCTAGTTTAATCTCGAAAAATCATTTTACCGTCATGCAGAAGGCTCTGTATCTTGCATCATTCACATTTTCAGCAGCTGACTGGACATACAGGTGGCACAGATATTTCAATAGTACTTCAAAGGCGAACTGGTCCAGGTAAAAACTTCAACTCGGATTTGTAAATGCAGTGAGGTCAAATTGGCTTAAGTCAATGATTCTTGTTTTGTTGGAAACTCCCGCGTGAAAGCACAACCCACATGGTCGAGCTTCCTCCAGACTTAAATCAACAACTGCCACATTGCTACCAGGGCTCTTATTGATCATAGTGTGATGTTCCTGTTTTCTCTCCAAAGCCGACAAAGACAATGTTGGGGTAACACTTTATAAAAAGGGCGACATCGAACTGCACACTGTTGTGGAGGTTGTTAACGAAGAGGGACTTTAAAAGTATGGTTTTTGTCCAACCCTGGTGCATTGAGGCCTTGGAAGTAGGCGGCCCTATAAATACTCTCTGGGAGGCTCCGCCCCCTTTTGAATGTATTACAAATGCACCAAAGTTTTCAGCGGCAGGATCATTGTACAGAGCATACTCTTCCCCAAGTGCATAACAGAGGGCTGTGTAATGGTCTCTGATGGCAGATGGGAGAGACTCTATATAAACATGGCCGCTCCTGGATGTCGTCTTCCAGAGAGCTTCTCTCGGGACGAAGGATGAGGCAGGTCCAGGATGCAGCGTTCAACCTCACCGAGGTTGTCCTCTATCCGAATCGCCGGGTTGTTTGGGTCGAACTGCTCCTATGTCCTCTGCAAGGGACTCAAGCTGGTGGGTCTGAAGACCACGTTCCCTTGGGGGACCGGAATGGCGCGAGTCATCTGAGCTGGACCCTCCTGGTTCTATCCAGAGGAGAGAGTGACCTCCAGTGAGTGGAGGACCAAAGCTGATAGCACTGTGAGGTGTCATAGCACAACCGGGACCAGCTGTTGAGGTTTCTTCTCTCCTGTGTGCAGAGGCATTGAAGACCGGTGACTACAGTCTGCATGACTGGGTCATGTGGCTACTGAGGAGTCTCTGCTCCGAGCACGCTGTGTGTCTGATGACTCATGCTAGGAGTCATGCGAAAGCTGTATTTTGAAAGGTGTGAAAATGTTGTTAATGAACGGTTACACCTGTGGCTTACAACTCTATAGGTTGCTGCTGATGCACAGGTGAGAGCTGAACCTGTGACTTACACTCCTGTAGTCTATGTAAATTGGTCTGAACTGTAACCTCTCAACTGTAACACGGTATTTTTGGCACCTTGGGTGAGCAATAGCTGTGATGACATTTATCTCTACGCCAGAAACAAAAGAATGCATTGAAATGCAGCGGGAGATCACCGGGCCCCTGCTAACCCCTTAATTTTTAACCGCACCTTGTCAACAGTGGTTGAAACTTATTAAAATCAATCATGTTTGTTCTAATGAAATAAAAACTTTATTCCAAAATCACACTTAGTATCTCGTGTGAAGCATCATTTCGGCAACATCTGATGAAATGACAATCGCAGTCAATCTAATAAATAAAACAGGTTGAAACTGTTTGCAACTGCTGTTGTCCATCATATTTAAACTTGAACTGAGAAACTACGAGTTTGTTCTAATGAAATAAATACTTTATTCCAAAATCACTCTATATGTCATGTGGAACATCTTTTCGGCAACATCTGATGAAATTACAATAGCGGTCAGTTAATTAAATAAAACAGGTTGAAACTGCTTGCAACTGCTATTGTCCATCCTATTTAAACTTGAACTGAGTTTGTTCTCGTGAAATACACGCCCAGTGTCCTAGCCGGGTCACATTGTCCCACCCTGCACTATAAGGATGTGGAGGAGGAAGAGGCGGCTGGGGTGGTGTTGGCGGGGAAGAAATCTGCACACGCTGAGCAGTACAGGAGAGCACAGCCCCTGCATATCTATTTCTCACATCCACAGCCGACGTTGTACGTTTTGCAGTCTTTCTTGGAGGGGCAGACCTGACACCTCTTCCTGTTACTGGCGGGGATGAGGATGGGTTGTTTGGCAGGGACCACAGAAGAAGAAGAAGAAGAAGAAGAAGAAAAAGAAGAAGAAGAAGAAGAAGAAGAAGAAGAAGAAGAAGAAGAAGAAGAAGAAGAAGAAGAAGAAGAAGAAGAAGAAGAAGAAGAAGAAGAAGAAGAAGAAGAAGAAGAAGAAGAAGAGTTGAGTTGAAAAAAACCTTTATTTAACAAACACAAACACCAATGAAGTCCATGTTCATCATCCTCACAGAGGAGACCAAAGGTTTGAAAAACACTCACACAGCGTGGAACCACAAACAGATCACACACTGTGATGGGCTATAAAATCAAACACAAAATCACATGGAATATTAAAAGTTCACGATCAGACAGTCCTCCTCACCAAGGGAGCACAGGACCTGCCTGATTCCCCACACTGAAATAAAACCAGGCAAGTTTTTCGTGAGTTTATAAAAACTGTGTTCCACCCTCAGGCGAGCAGTGACCAGACCCTTAAAAACATGCAGTGGATCAGTAAAACCAACACCTGAGACATGGTTCTTCCTGCTTCGCCAGATGGAAAATTTCGCACATGCAAAGATAAAATTCAATAAAACCACCGTTGCCTTTTTCTGCTTCACGTACCTTGGACCAAACACAAAAAGGGGGACAGAAAAAGCCTCTCCCAGAGCCTCCACCAGCCTTCGTAGAAGGGACTGAAGATTGGTCAACCTGGGACAGGACACCACCAGATGTTCCACAGTTTCAGGCTGTGAACAAAAAGAACAGTTCTCCCCAGTGCTTGGATCCAGGCGGGCCAGGTATCTGTTGGTAGCCAACGCTCCATGTATCACCCTCCACTGGAGGTCACCCATCCGCTTTTCCACGGGGGGGGGGGGTTGTACAGGACCCGCCAGCTCCCCCTAGGGGAAGAACCTCCACCAAACAACCCAGTCCACCTCAACTCCCTCACTCCAGCCAGCGACTGCAGGTGCAGGACCTTCACACAGCTGCCGTACAGATCCTTCCCCGGGTAGGACTGGAAGAGGCCCAGTCTGGGAGTCGTAATGGTCAGCAGATTGCCCTCCTCTTCCTCCCATTCCCCCACAGCAGGACGAACCCTCAGGGAGGGGAAAACGTAGTCCTCTCCTCTACTCCACTGTTCAACACAATTCTTGTCCTGTGTGAAGGAACGAAGAGGAGCAGGAAAAGACCGCCACACCTCTTCCACCAGGCGCTGGACCACTCTGCTGGACCGAACCCCCATCATCACCGTCAGCTGCTGCGTGGATGTCCGAGCCAGGTGGCCCACCTTGATGATCCCCGCCTTGATGAGCTGACCTCTCAAGGTGGCTGAAGAGAAGGCCGTGGTGGGGATCAGACAGTTGTGGAGCAGAGGCTCCTCAAAGACCCATGGCCCCGGCTTGGTGTCTGAACGGGAGATCTTCAGAGTCCTCATGGACTTGTAGAAAGGAGTCAGTCCGGAAAGATCGCACTCAGCTGGGTTTGACAGAAAGAGGTGTTTGTCCAGACCGAGTCCCCCAGCCTTCCTCAGTACCAGCCGTGCCAGTGGTGTCCAGACCGCCGAGCCATAGAGGAGCCTCTGTAACGCCTGCAGCCTGAAGGCCACAGTTCTGGAGACGGTGTCGATAAGGCCCTGCCACCCCTCTGCCACAGGGAGATACAGGACCGACGCTTGCACCCAGTGTCGGCCAGTCCAAAAAAAGTCTACCAGAAGTTGCTGCAGTCTTTCCAGGAGGCCCGGCGGAGGGACCAGAACTTGTACTTTGTGCCACAGAGACGAGGCGACAAGATAGTTGGCGATGAGAGTTCTTCCCCGGTAGGACAACTGTGGCAGCACCCATTTCCATTTAGATGTTGGGCCACACAACCTCATGGAAGGGGGGAGGGGGGACCACGTTTTGAGAACAAAGAGACCACATGGTCAGAATGGGAAAAGTTCGCCATTGGTCACGTGATCACCCCCGTCCAAGGTGCAATACTGGAGGCCAACGGCAGGGGGAGCCCGAGAGCTCCCCCTCACCAGCTGGAATGTCGGGGCGGGCTCTCCGTCAGGATTGGTCCACACGGCCCAGAGCCGGCCGGAAACCCGACACCAGCCAAAAGGTATAAAGAACACCCGCGCGGCTAACTTCGGTCTCTCCAATGTTGAAACCTGCGTAAAGACAGACGCATCCTTTTCGCACGGAGACGAAGTGCCACGTGTACCCGCTGACCGGGCCCCGGAGTTCCACACCTGGCCGGACGAGCCGAGAACCACCGTGGAATTACTTTTCCTTTTTCCCTTTTTTTTTTCTTCACCAGAGTCCGAGTGTGCAGCTGCCAGCGCACACTCCTCCCGCATGCAGACCTGAAGCCGCTTCTTCTTTCCCCTCCTCACAAGAAGCGCTCCTAAACTCATCCTGTGGACTTTGCCTGTCCACAGACCAGTTTAGCTTGTTTACCTGGGATGCCAGAGAAAACAAGCTCTCAGCCGGGAAATCAACGGACTTTCCCCCGCCGCAGCACGTTCACCCTCGTCAAACTGAGTAAGGCTTAGAGTCTGGGCAGGCAATGAGAATAACGTGACTGTAATATTGCTGTGTGTTTTATTATTGTGTTGAAGTCAGGGACGCCGATCCCGTGTTTTCAACCAATCTGTGTCGGCGCGTTGGATTCACATCCACGCGAACCTCCCGCACTGTGCATCTCTCTCTCTCTCTCTCTCTCTCTCTCTCTCTGTCTAAACCCTGCATATACCCATATCTGGACTATAACTGGACTGGTGGAAAGCTGCACAGCTGCATACCCGGCGGGACTGTGCAGTTGGACAGACCCTGTCCTCCTTTCTCCCCCTCCTTCTTCTCCTTTCTCTCTTTTCCTCTCCCTCACTAAACAATCGCGTAAAAGCAGCCACAGCTGTTCCCCATGCGCTCTGTGACCGTGTGTAGTTCCATGCCCCCTGGGAAAACTCGGCCACGAGCCCCCAGGCGCGCTCCAAGCAGGCTCACGAGCCGTGCACGAGCACAGTGACGTCACGCTGTCCAGAAAGAGTGCGCCGAGCGCCTCTGGTGGCCACGTGAGTGATTGCAATCTCTTGAAAGGCCGCCACTCGGTGGACAAGTCGAGTCATTGCATTCTCCCTCCGTGCGCCGCTGCGCCCCTAGTGGTAGTTCCGGTTACTGCCTCGAACCAGACGCCTGCCGCCATCTAGTGTCCGTTCGAGGTCATTACACCCACACACTCTGACCCTCCAACGCCTGCCCCCACCTGGTGGACGTTCGAGGTCATTACACCCACACACTGACCCTCCAACGCCTGCCGCCACCTGGTGGACGTTCGTGGTCATTACAGCCCCACTCAGGCTTCCACACACTCACTCTCACACACACACACACACACACACACACACACACACACACACACACCCTCTTTCTTTGTACATAGTGTTTGCTGTTTAATAGATTAGATCTTCGTGTTTGATTGTTTATCACTTAATTGTGTTGTTTTAATAAATAATTTATGAATTATTTTTGAATAAATACTTTTTGTTAATAAACGCATTTTATTCAGATGACTCGGACCATTCCGGTCCCCCAAGGGAACGTGGTCTTCGGACCCGCCAACTTGAGTCCCTTGCAGAGGACATAGAGCAGTTCAACCCAAACAACCCGGAGGTTGGTATAGAGGACTACCTCCGGGAGGTTGAACGCTGCCTCCTCGACCTGCCTCATCCTTCGTCACGTGAGAAGCTGAAGCTTCTCTGGAAGACGACGTCCAGGAGCGTCCATGTTTACATGGAATCCCTCCCACTTGCCGTCAGAGACCATTACGCATCCCTCTGTCATGCACTTAGGGAAGAGTATTCTCTGTACAATGATCCTGCCTCTGCAACCTTTGGTGCACTTGCCATTACTCAGAAGGAGGCTGAGCCTCCCAGTGAGTACTATAGGCGCCTTAGGGCCGCCTACTTCCAAGGCCGCAGTGCACCGGGGTTGGATGAAGACCAGACTTTAAAGTCGCTCTTCATTAACAACCTCCACAACAGTGTGCGGTTCGATGTCGCTCTGTTCTGCAGGACTACAAACCCTACCATGAAAGACCTCCGCAAACACGCGCAGATGGTGTGGGAGCTGCGTCACAGTTCAGGTGAAAACCATGATGGTGACGCAGGTGTCCTGAGAACGCAGGCGACTGGAAACACGAACCTGGCACCTATAGGTCACGAGGTCCCCTCCCCCGCACTTGCTGTGGATGGGGGACCCGTTAGATGTCCACAACCTCGACCACGAGGTGGTCAACGGCACAGAGGTAAGAGATCAGGCAGACCGAGACCTCACCACTCCCAACGGAGAGGTAAGTCTCACAACCAAGGCAGAGGTCAAACCCAAAACCACTGGGACACAGACGTCCCACAGTGGATTAAATCCTGCCTCAAGGAGGTGATGCAGGACCTGAACCTGCCTGGTCAGAAGGGACCGGGTTCCCCTGAGGAACCGGAATCCCGGCCCCTGACCGCATGACTAGGCCGGTCGCCTCTCCCCTCCGCACACAAAGTTTGCTTTGTCAGGAGGAGGAGGAGGAGATCCAGGAGGTCAAAGAGGCCCTCAGAACCAACAGAGGAGCCCCCTTTGACATTCTTGGGTGATCTTGTACGCAATGGCAATGCCAACCGCATATACACTTCAGTGATGTTAGGGGGTGTAGACACCCTCACCCTGCTTGATACTGGGTCAGAAATCACCCTCATGTGTTCAGCCACCTTCACGCAGGTTGCTAGAACCATGCGTGACCTAGGAAAGCCACTTCAGGTGGAAGAGTGTAGCATAACCATCAGAAGCTTCACTCAGGACTCGTCTCCCATCACTAAACGTGTCTGGGTCGACATAACTTTCCAGGACAGGTCAGTGACACATCCCATCTATGTCACTGAACACAGAGGAACTTCTTATTGGTCAGGACCTCTTAAACCGACTGGCCGTGCTGATGGACTGCAACCAATGGCGCCTTTGGTCCCAAGTCACCAGCCCGACTCCCCTTGGCCCTGAACCAGGCCACCAAGCTTTCAACAGCAGAGTCGATGCCATCCAGTCGAGAGGCCCCCTACCAATACTTGGGTCTCTCCCAAAGTTTGACCCCAGCCAATCCACTTCAAGGCTCCCTGACAGTCAGCATCCGCCGCAGGTGACGAGCCGAGACCCAGTTCAAGCACACCACTCTTTACTCTTGTCACTGAAGGACGTGAGTTCTTCTTTGTACATGAGTACTTCTTTGCACGCCCACCACACCGTGCTCAACCTGCGGGTTGGCTGAACACAGCTGTTCCCCATGCGCTCTGTGACCGTGTGTAGTTCACTGCCCCCTGAGAAAACTCGGCCACGAGCCCCCAGGCGCGCTCCAAGCAGGCTCACGAGCCGTGCACGAGCACAGTGACGTCACACTGTCCAGAAAGAGTGCGCCGAGCGCCTCTGGTGGCCACGTGAGTGATTGCAATCTCTTGAAAGGCCGCCACTCGGTGGACAAGTCGAGTCATTGCATTCTCCCTCCGTGCGCCGCCGCGCCCCTAGTGGTCGTTCCGGTTACTGCCTCGAACCAGACGCCTGCCGCCATCTAGTGTCCGTTCGAGGTCATTACACCCACACACACTGACCCTCCAACGCCTGCCGCCACCTGGTGGACGTTCGATGTCATTACACCCACACACTGACCCTCCAACGCCTGCCGCCACCTGGTGGACATTCGTGGTCATTACATCCCCACTCAGGCTTCCACACACTCACTCTCTCACACACACACACACACACACACACACACACACACACACACACACACACACCCTCTTTCTTTGTACATAGTGTTTGCTGTTTAATAGATTAGATCTTCGTGTTTGATTGTTTATTGCTTAATTGTGTTGTTTTAATAAATAATTTATGAATTATTTTTGAATAAATACTTTTTGTTAATAAACGCATTTTAACTGAATTGATCGATTCTTGGTAATCATTGTGAATTTATTGTTGACAATTCACTGGTTTGTAACAGTCTGTGCTCGAATCTCACACCTTCCTTGTTATTTAATATTGTTATATTTACACAGAAATATTAACTTACTTAAAAAACCCTTTTTGACAAACGAGACTGAAATTTGGTATTAGCTATTTCCAGCTTAGCTGGTGGTGCCCCGATTTAATTATTATTTGATAAATAACCAATTTATTCAAATTAATAATTTTTCATTAATAAATTATTTTTGATAATTTATTAACTTTTGAGTAATCACTCAATTACTCTAGGAGTTGCTGATGAGTAACTAACCGTTTACTTCATTAGTAATTCCAATTTTTCCTAAATTACTTTCAGTAATCTATTACTTTCAGTAATCCATTACTTACAGTAATTATTTATGCTAATAACCAACCATAAATCCCAACATAGACAACCTGGCCTGCACCAGATCCAGCACTCCCTCCCAGTTCTTCCCCTCCCTGTCCTCGTTCCCCAGCCACAGACCCAAGGCCTTTATGCCTGAGGTCCCCCAATTAAGATTACCAGGGAGGTCAGGAGTGTCCTGAGGACTCCAGCGTCCCACCAACACGCCTCACTCTTCCCCCAGTTCACTCTGGCTGAAGAGGCTTTCTCATACAGGGCTAAGCTGTCCTGCAAAGCAAGTACATCCTCTCGACCTGCTACAAACACGTTTATGTCGTCTGCGTAAGCCGACACAACCACCTTGGACTCGGCAGCAGACATCGGCAGACACAGACCCCTCAGCCGGTTTTTCAGTCTGCACAGCAGTGGCTCAACAGCCATGCTGTACAGCTGGCCTGATATGGGGCAGCCCTGCCGGATGCCTCTATGGACAGGTACAGGACAGCTTAGCCCTCCCCCCACCTTAATGACACATGATGCCTGGCTGTATAACAGCTGGATCCATGACAGAAATGTGTCTCCCACCCCAAACGCCCACAATGTTGAAAACAAAAAAGAGTGATCGACCCGATCAAAAGCCTTCTCCTGATCAATTGAAATGATAGCAGTGTTCAAGTGGTACAATTTACAACAGTCAAAAATGTCCCTCAATAAAAACAAATTGCCATGGATCGACCTGTCGGGGACACAGTACGATTGTTCACTGCCAATTAATAAATCAATAAAATCCTTTAATTTATTAGACAGAACTTTTGATAAAATTTTATAGTCCGTGCACAGCAGAGCGACAGGCCTCCAGTTTCTCAATAGGGTCACATCCCCCCTCTTCGGCAGCAGGGAGATCACCGCACGGCGGCAGGAAGCAGGAAAGGTCCCGTTCATAAAAGAGTCTCTGTAAACATCCAGCAGGTCCCCTCCCAGCAGGCTCCAGAAATGTTTATAAAACTCTGGGGGAAGTCCATCGAGGCCCGGAGACTTCCCAGAGGCCATCTGGGACACTGCAGTGCTCAGTTCCTCCAAAGAGAGGCCTGAGCTCAGCACCTGACGGTCCTCTGGACTCAGCTGAGGCAGATCCTGCAGCAGCTCAGCAGCAGCATCCCCATCACAGTCCTCTGCTCCAAACAGGTCCGTGTAGAAGTCAACAGCATGCCTCCTCATCTCTTCCGGGTCCGAAGTCAGCCGCCCATCAGGCAGCCGGAGACACACCACCTGCCTTCCCTGAGCCTCCGATCTCTCCAGGGCGAAGAAGAAGGATGTCGGAGCATCCATGTCTCTCAGGGTGCTGAGCCTGGCCCGGACCAAGGCTCCTTTGGCTCTCTCCTGAAGGAGAGTCTTCAGTTGGTGCTGCTTAGAGAGCAGCAAGCCAGTGTCAGGATCAGAACCATTCTGCAATCCACTAATTTCGGTCTCCAGCTCTTCAACCGCCCTCCGAATCCTGACTGTGGAGAAGGAGGTGTATTGCTGGCAGAAACTCCTAATCTGGCCCTTCCCCACCTCCCACCACTGACTGAGAGAAGAAAAACTCTCTTTTTGTCCTGCCCAGTATTTCCAAAAGTAGTTAAAATTCTCACAAAAATTGAAATCATTTAAAAGTTTAACATTAAAATGCCAAAAAGAGCCTGTTGTCCTTTTAGCAGATAAAAGAAGCTCTGCTAAAACTAGGTGGTGGTCTGTAAAACCAACAGGGATAATGCGGCAATTCACAACACGAGTGATAAAAGAGGCAGCCATATAAAACCTATCTAGTCTGGCTGCACTGATTCGACTGTCCACCACCTTGACCCAAGTGAACTGTACATCAGAGGGGTGTTTATTCCTCCACACATCCACCAGGTCAGCCTCCATCACCAGCTGAGAGAGGAACTGGGAGGACTGGGGGTGGGGTTCTGCTCCTGTCCTGTCCACACCATCAACTGGACAACAGTTCCAGTCTCCTCCCATCACCACAGTCTCACCTTGACCGATGGTTGTCACCACTGCCTTCATTTTTTTAAAAAGCGACAGCCGCACTGCACCACCATTCGGTGCATACATATGAACAAAACAAAAACTGAAATCATCAATTGTCGCTGTGACCATTAAAAGTCTGCCTTTTTCTATTTCTAGCCGTGATAAAATCTTTACATTAAGATGAGGAGAGAAACAGATGGCGACTCCAGCACTAAGATTGGAGCCGTGACTCAGAACCTGCTGGCCCGGCCACCACAACCCCCAGTCTGGTTCTATCAGGGCGTCACTGTGAGTCTCCTGTAAAAAGACCACGTCTATCCTTTTCTGTTTGATTGTCTCCATCAATAAGCCCCTCTTCTGTGCATTTCTACCCCCGTTTATATTGAGTGAGGCGACTGTCAAGACCATTCAGAGGAGGAGAAGAAAACACAGAACAGACAAAGAGAACCAGCAGATAAGAAAAAACCCCGTGAAGTATGATCATACCACAATTATTTGGAAAACTTCATCTTCTTTGCCCTTTAAAGAATTTTTAACCGCAGTGACATGCTTCCTCAGACGATAGCGCTTCTTCTCATCCAGCAGCTCAGTGCTGACTGATTTTTGCAGAGCGCTCACCGTCCGGACAAACTTTTCGGCACTGGGAAAATAACTCCCCACGTCAACCTGCCGACCAAAGGAGTCCTTTAGAAACACATTGATCTCCTCCAAAGAGTAAATGTCTGAGCTCTGAGAGACACTGCCTGCAAGTGATGCAGTGTCGGAGTCAACCTCGTCTTCTGAGTCCAGTCCAGTAGCCCCTGGAACCTCCGGAGCCCCCGGAGCCTCTGGAGCCTCCGGACCAGCCTGCTGCTCTGCTGACCGACCACTCAGGGTCTGCAGTTCCTCCTCCATGTCAACACACTGCTCCCCATCCGTCCCCATCTGTTCACCAGTCCCCAGACCACCAGTCATCTGACCACCAATCCCCTGTTCACCAGTCCCCTGTTCACCAGTCCCCTGTTCACCAGTCACCTGACCACCAGTCACCTGACCACCAGTCGCCTGTCCACCAGTCACCTGACCACCAGTCTCAGCTTTTTTTGCCTTTTTTTTCGGCTCATTCTTGTCCACACTTGGAATGTCCTCTTCCACTCCCTCTGTCCTTGTCTCCTTCTGCACCGTCTGAGCTCCAGTCACACTGGAGTCAGTGGCTGCAGCACCCCGGGAACCCCACGCACCTGTGGGGGCGGGGCCGGCCGGCCGCCCCTCCGCCCCTCCGCCCCGGAGACCCCCGGAGCCACGGCGGCCGGAGCGGCCCCCCCGGGCCGATCTGCCACCACCGCGGAAACACCCGGTGCTGCCGCCGCCGCCCCGGAACCACCCGGAGACAGGGAGCGTGCCGCCGCCGGGAGCACCACCCGCGCCAGCCACCGGCGCGGCTGCAGCACTCGGCTCTCCGCCGTCAGTCCGGTGCCCCGCAGCGTTTTGCCGCCGCGGACACGCGATCATTTTATGCCCCAGCTCTCCACACTCGAAGCATTTAAAGCTCCCCGAGGTCGCATAACCATATAAACTCCTTCCTCATGCTTCACCCGGAAAGACACGTCCAGTGTCTGAGTGTCAGAGTCCAGCAACATGAACGCTTGTCTCCGCAGAGACTGGACATGTCTCAGCTTCGGGTCTTTGCAGCCCAGACCCACAGGACGGAAACCACTCGCGAACTTACCGAATCTCCGCAGTTCCCGCTCCAGAGCCTCGTTGGAGATGAACAGCGGGACTCCGGACACGGTGATCCGTGTGGACTGTACGGCCAGCGGGGACACTTGGATGAACTCGTCATTCATCACAAGTCCGCTTTCGATGAGATCGGCCACAAACTTTGTGTCTTTCAAAAAGACCACCACAGCTTTATTCATGCGAGAAGCGTAGGTGATGTTCTCGTACCCTACCTTCTCCCCAACCACCTGCAGCACCTGCTCCACCGTGGAGCCGGGCTGCGACACCAAACGGACTCCATGTCTCAGAGACACGGGAGATGCCCCGGAGGACGCCATCCGGTCCACGGGACACGGAAAAAACCACAAAAAACAACAATAAACTAAGTTTAAACTACACTAACAAACCATAAAAAATTATCATACAAAACACACAGTTGGAAAAAAGAAGAAAAACACACAACAAACACGTTTTTTTCAGTTCATTAATTCGCCCTCTTCGCTCCCTCCCAAAACACACGTCCACACGTGAAGAAGCAGAAGAAGAAGAAGAAGAAGAAGAAGAAGAAGCTGCTGCTGCTGCTGCTGCTGCTGCTGCTGCTGCTGCTGCTGCTCAAATCCAGTGAAGAACTCGATCTACTTACCAAGTGGCTCAGCAGAGAGTCACTTCAACGTGCTCTGAGGATGAGGGCAGTCCATGTGCACAACCCAGAGGCAGGTTTTCAGCACCTCTGGCTACGTCTAGATAAGAGTTACGGCTCTACAGAGGTAATCGAAGCATCACTGTTCCAACGTTCACGGACTTTTCCAAAGGTTTCCAACAAAGACACTCACCTATTGCAGGAGCTCGCAGATCTTTTGCTCGAGTTAGAGTATGCGCAAAATGAAAATTATCTGTCAGGCCTTAGCTATCTTGACACTCCAAGAGGGATAAACACAATAGTTGAGAAGCTCCCATACAGTCTACAAGAGTCATGGGTAAAACAAGGGACAAAATAAAAAAGAGACAATGTCTGTCCTCTATTTTCATACTTTGCACAGTTTGTGAATGACCATGCTGAAATAAAAACAGATCCCAGTTTTACATTACACAGTTCTAACACAGTGGCTCCGAAGGTTGACAAAACTCAGTTTAAACAAATTAGACAGACAAACAGATTTCCTGTGGCAGTGAATAAAACTGAGATAGGTCAAGCTAACAGTAATGAGAAATCAATCACTCTCAACCCAGACAAGCAATGTCTGATTCACCATAAGCCACATGCACTTGCGAGATGTAGAGGGTTTAGAATGAAAACATTGGATGAAAGAAGGAGTTTACTTAAAGAACACTCCGTGTTACAAGTGTTGTTCATCCACAAGTCAGAGAGCTAAAGATTATAAAGCTGTTATACATTGCTCAGACTGCAATAGTGATACACACGTGTCCGTCATGCATGCGAGTCCTCCACCGTGGACCTTTAGAGACTCTCACATTCCGCCACAGAACCACGGCGGGGAGCCTGACCCTCCAAATCCTCTTGCTACTGCTAGCTGCTCACCTGAGAAGAAAAGAAGAATGTACGCTATGTTTGATGATCAAAGTAATTCATCCCTAGCTAGATCAGCCTTCTTTGACATGTTTAGTATACAAGGCGACAATCTTCCATACACCATGAGAACATGTGCTGGTATATCAGATACAGTGGGGCGCAGAGCTAATGACTTTGTTATTGAGCATATAAATGGAAAAGTATCCATGCTCCTGCCCACACTAACAGAATGTGACCAGATTTCCAGATAACCAAAATGAGATACCCACTCCTGGGGCAGCAGCAGCTCATCCTCATCGCAGATCCCTCCACTGGACCTAAAAGCAGACATACTTCTCCTTCTTGGGAGAGACATCATTCAAGCCCACAAGGTAAGGTAAAATTAGTCAGGTAAACGGTCCCAACAATGCACCTTATGCCCAACACCTTGATCTAGGGTGGGTAGTCGTAGGAGATGTCTGCTCATCAGGTGCTCATAGACCCATTAGGAACTCTTTCAAGACCAATATTCTAAGCAATGGTCGTCCCAGCTTTCTCACTCCCTGCATGAGCACAATCCACATCAAAGAGAAATACACAGAAACGTGTCCCACTGTACTCACAGCCCAAAAGGAACTTGGCAACCAGCTTTTCTAACAAACAACAGAGGATGATAAAGTAGCTCTTTCTGAGGAAGATGCTTTATTCTTGGATATTATGCAAAATGAACTAACCAAAGACGAAGCAAATAACTGGGTAGCTCCACTTCCATTTCGTTTTCCCAGACAGCGTCTGCCCAACAATAGGGAACAAGCCTTCACTCGTTTAATGTCACTCCACAAAACACTGAAAAAGAAACCTCAAATGAGAGAGCATTATGTTGACTTTATGGAAAAAATCTCTAGCAGAGACCATGCTGAGCAAGCCCCTCCTCTTTCGCCTGACCAAGAATGCTGGTACCTCCCAAGTTTTGGTGTTTATCACCCCCAAAAGCCAGGCAAGATAAGGGTGGTCTTTGATTCAAGCGCGCAATGTGAAGCTATCTCGCTCAATGATGTGCTGCTTAAAGGGCCAGATCTCAATAACAGTCTCGTGGGAGTTCTGCTATGCTTTAGATCTGATCCATATGCAGTCATGGCAGATGTAGAGCAAGTGTTTTACAACTTTTTGGTCAGAGAGGACCACCGCAACTATTTGCGCTTTCTATGGTTTAAAAACCATGACCTGGATGGAGAAGTGGTGGAGTTCAGAATGCGAGTCCACGTTTTTGGAAAATGCCCATCCCCCTCAGTCGCTATCTATGGTCTTAAGAGAACAGCCATGGAAGGAGAAGTGGACTTTGGCAGTGAAGCAAGGGAGTTCATTGACTGTCACGTTTATGTTGATGATGGACTAAAATCTTTCTCTTCAGCAGATGAGGCAGTGGATACACTCTGTAGAGCGCAGAAAATGCTTGCACAGTGCGACATTCGTCTGCATAAAATCTCGTCTAACCGTTCTGTTATTACCAGTGCCTTCTCAGCTGAGGACCTCGCAACAGACACACAGGGACTTGAGTTTGGTCAGCCATCTCCTCCCATGCAGCACAGCCTAGGCTTCAATCAATCAATGCCTTTTATTGTCACTATACCCAGGTACAATGAGATTAAAAACAACTCCAGTATCAGTGCAAAACATATGTTAAAACATATTAAGAAGAAAGTGCAGAATAAGTGCAGGGGGGGGGGGGGGGGTGTAGAGGAGGTAAGGTGCCCAGTTCAGTCCTGAGAACAATACATAGTAATAATGTTGTGTGTAATTACAGGAAATAAATATGATACTATATATATATACAGATTATTACACTAGATGCAGATTTGTTCACACAAAGTATAGTAGACGAGTGGTGGGTAGACTGTAAGGTCAGTGCATATGGGAGTTCACAGTGGTTATGGCTTTGGGGAAAAATCTGTTCTTGAGTCTGTTTGTCTTTGACCTCATGACCCTGTAGCGCCTTCCTGAGGGCAGCAGTTCAAACAGGTCATAGCCAGGGTGGGAGCTGTCCTTGATGATGTTCATGGCTCTGCTGAGGCAGCGGGAGGTGTAGATGTCCGTCAGGGAGGGGAGAGGGCAGCCGACGATCCTCTGTGCTGTCTTCACCACTCTCTGGAGCCTCTCCCTGTCTGCAGCAGTGCAGCTGCCATACCATGTTGTGATGCAGTATGTCAGGATGCTCTCAATGGATGAGTGGTAGAAGGTCAGCAGCAGGTTGGAGTCCAGGTTGTACTTCTTGAGGACTCTCAGGAAGTGCAGCCGCTGCTGAGCCTTCTTAGTGATTGCTGTGACGTTCTCTGTCCAGGAGATGTTGTTGGAGATGATGACGCCAAGAAACCGGAAGGTGTGAACCCTCTCCACGCACTCGCCGTTGATGTAGAGGGGGGCTAGGTCGGTGCTGTGTTTCCTGAAGTCAACGATGATCTCCTTAGTTTTCTTGGTGTTCAGAGCAAGGTTATTCTCTGAGCACCAGTCTGCCAGCTTCCGGACTTCCTCTCTGTAGGCTGCCTCGTCCCCCTTCGAGATGAGTCCGACCACCGTAGTGTCGTCCGCGAACTTCACTATGAGGTTGTTGTTGTGGGTCGGACTGCAGTCGTAGGTGTAGAGGCAATACAGAAGAGGGCTCAGCACACAGCACTGTGGAGAGCCGGTACTCAGCGTGTGGGTGGAGGAGAGGTGTGGGCCAAGTCTCACAGTCTGGGGCCGGTTGGAGAGAAAGTCCTTAATCCAGGCACATGTGAGGGAGGGGAGGCCAAGAGTGTCCAGTTTTGTAATGAGGATGTCCGGTATTATTGTATTAAAGGCAGAACTGTAATCCACAAAGAGCATCCGAACGTAGCTCTTCTGTTGCTCCAGGTGGTGCAGAGCAAAGTGGAGAGCTACAGTGATGGCGTCCTCAGTGGATCTGTTCGCCCGGTATGCGAACTGGTAGGGGTCGAGATCTTGGGGGAGGTAGTCCTTGATGTGCTGTAGAACTAGCCTCTCGAAGCACTTCATGATTACCGGGGTGAGGGCCACCGGCCGGTAGTCATTCAGGGTGGTGACGGAAGACTTTTTCGGCACCGGGATTATTGTGGCTGATTTGAGGCAGGACGGGATGACTGCCTGGGCCAGGGAGAGGTTGAAGATCCTGGTGAAGGTGGTGGTGAGCTGGTGGGCGCATGCTCTGAGCACCTTGCCAGGAACTCCGTCTGGGCCAGTAGCTTTCCGGGGGTTCACTGCCAGGAGCACCCGTCTGACATCGTGCTCCTCTACACTCAGTGGGGTGTTGAGGGGGCCTGGTGGAGGTGGGGGCAGGGCTCGAACAGATGAGTGCTGCTGTGGTAACTCGAAGCGAGTAAAGAAGTTATTTAGCTCCTCTGCTAGCGGCGCACTCAGGTCTGCTGTTGTTACATCACAGCCTCTGAAGTTGGTGATGTGATGTATGCCCCGCCACACCTCCCATGAGTTGTTGCTGGACAGGTGGGACTGTATTGTCATCCCGTGGTCCGCCTTGGCTTTTTTGATGCCTTTCTTCAGGTTAGCCCGAGCAGTCCTGTACAGAGCTCTGTCACCTGACCTGAAGGCAGCGTCACGGGCCCTGAGGAGTGAGCGGGCCTGGCCGGTCATCCAGGGTTTCTGGTTTGGGAAAACCCGGATGGTTTTGTTGACGGTCACATTCCCGATGCAGAACTTGATGTGGTCCAGTACCGTTCCTGGTGTTCAAATAAGTCCCAGTCTGTTCGGCTGAAACAGTCCTGTAGGTTTGAAAGTGCATTTTCAGGCCAGGTTGTAACTGTCTTTATGGTGGGTCTGACTCTGCGTCTGAGGGGGTTGTAGGCTGGGGAGAGCAGGAGGGAAAGATGGTCTGACTGGCCCAGGTGGGGAAGGGGTGTAGCTCTGTATGTGTGCTTGATATTGGTGTAAACGTGGTCCAGAGTGTTCTCTCACCTAGTAGCACACTTGACATGTTGGTAAAACCTTGGCAGTACAGTCTTCAGGTTGGCCTTATTAAAGTCCCCTGCAATAATGTGAACCCCATCCGGGTGGACCCGCTGCTGGTCGTATATGGTGTTCAGCAGGAGAGAGAGCGCTGTGTTTACGTTGGCATCGGGTGGGATGTAGACAGCCGTGACGATCACTACAGTTAGCTCATTTGGTAGAAAAAAAGGCCGGCATCTTACAGACATGTACTCGAGGTCTGGGGAACAGTGTTGGTCTATGATTGTCCCGTTGATACACCAGTTATCATGCACATAAATACAAAGACCCCCTCCTCTGCTCTTACCGGAGTCCACAGTCCTGTCCCAGCGGAGCAAAGTGCGGTCTGCTAGCTGCAGGCTGGTATCGGGGATCCCCGGGTGAAGCCAGGTTTCAGTGATGGCCAAAACACAGCAGTCACGAACATAGCGATTTCCAGCGAGTTGTAGTTCCAGGTCGTCCGTTTTATGTACCAGGGATCTGGCATTGCAGAGAAACAGGCTCGGTAGAGGTGCCTTGTGTGGTCGTTTCTTTAGCCGTAGCATAGCACCGGACCGACAGCCCCACTTCTGCTTCCTCTCCCTTCTCCGCCTGCGCCGCCTCCTCGACCCGATAACAATCCACGGAGAGCCCGGCGGGCTCGCCATGTCCTCTGGGATGTTGTGGTAAAAGTCTCCGGAGACCGATATCTGGCGATGGAAGCCGATATCCAAAAGTGTCTGGCGGGTGTACTGAATGTCCGCCGAGCCGATAGTGCACGCATAGGTAAGAAAAAAGTAGAAAAACAACAAAAAATACCACTGAGGAGGAGAGCCGCTAGCCGCTGCAACCGTGCATCTTTAATGACAAAATGAGCCCAGACTTAGGTTGGGACCTAGCAACAGACATGTTCAAGTTTCAGGTAACAGTAAATGAGAAACCATTCACCAAATGGGGAGTACTTTCAGTCATTAATAGTGTGTATGACCCTCTCAGTTTTGCCATCCCAGTCATTGTAGAAGGCCGAACCATACTAAGAGACATTTCTGCTAACATTTGTGAATGGGACATTGAACTGCCTAAAGACAAGTTAGAGCAGTGGCAGCAGTGGAAAAACTCCCTCAAACACCTGCAACAACTTGAAATCCCCAGAATTTACACCTCAACACCACTGTCTGCAGCTAAAAGAAAGGAAATCATTGTCTTCTGTGATGCCTCCATCAAAGCCGTGGGCGCCGTCGCCTATCTCAAACTCACAAATGTAGAAGGACTGAGTGAAGTTGGTTTTCTTCTTGGCAAAGCACGACTCGCTCCAAAACCAGACATCACAATACCAACGCTCGAATTGTGTGCAGTGGTGCTGGCTGTCGAGGTCGCAGAACTGGTTCTAGAAGAACTAGACATCACAGTTGATCAAGTGAGCTTTTTCACAGATTCAAAAGTAGTGCTTGGTTACATTTCAAACAAAAATAGGCGCTTTTACGTGTACGTCCACAATAGAGTAGAGCGCAACAGACGTTTCACTCAACCTCACCAGTGGCAATACATGCCCACTCACCTGAATCCAGCTGATCATGCCACACGGGCATTACCCGCTGAGCAGCTTTTTAACTCCACATGGCTCAGCGGACCTGCCTTTCTCACTGATTCAAAGCAGAGTCAAACAGAGACGCAGACATTTGATCTTGTACACCCAGAGACTGACAGTGACAGTCAGTACCTGCACCACGATTCTGTCAAAAGGGAAGCGAGGTTTTAAAGGTTTTCAAGTTGGAATGTGTTACTTGGAGCCATTGCGAAATTCAAACACATAACCCAGTCATTCAAAAACAGTCCTGAAAGCACATGTTATGGCTGGCACACATGCAGTGAGTACTTAAATAAAAAGCAACTTGACCAAGCGAAAATCACAGTCATTTGTGCTGTCCAAAGAGAGCTTTATGGAGAAGAAATAAAGCAAATTAAACAGGGGGCTCCATTAAAAAACTCAAGCCCACTCAGCAAACTGAGCCCGTTCATTGACACTAATGACATCTTGAGAGTAGGTGGGGGCCTAAAACGAGCACAGTTGCAGTCAGATGAGACAAACCCCATTCTCATTCCTGGTAAACATCACCTGGCCCAGCTCATAATAAGACACTTTCAAAAGTGCACCATCAAGGCAGGCATTTCGCTGAAGGGGCTGTCAGAGCAGAAGGTTTTTGAATTGTAGGGGGGAAACGAACAATAAGCAGTGTAATATTCAAAGAGGTCACATGCCGCAGACTTAGAGGCAAGCACAAAAGCAGATCATGGCCGATCTACCAGACGATTGGTTGTCCATGGACCCTCCTTTCACACATGGAGGCCTGGATGTATTTGGCCCGTGGCCCGTCACAGTCAGAAAAACACGAAGAGGTCAAGCAGATGCAAAAATGTGGGCCGTCATATTCACTTGTATGTGTACACGTGCCACACACATTGAAGTTATTGAATCAATGGACACATCATCATTCATAAATGCACTGCGTCGCTTTTACGCCATCAGGGGGGCTGCCAAACTACTCAGATCAGATTGTGGGACTAACTTTGTAAGTGCGTGCAAAGAACTACAGATCAACAAACAGGGCTGCCACAACAACAAAATTAACAACTTTCTCAAAGACACTGGCTGTAAGTGGCACTTTAATCCACCGCACGCATCTCATATGGCAGGCTCTTGGGAGCGGATGATAGGGATCACACGCAAAATCCTGGATGCTATGCTCCTGAAACACAAAGATGGGAAACTCACACACGAGACACTAGTGACTTTAATGGCTGAAGTGACTGCAATAGTAAACGCACGACCTCTCACAGCAGTTTCCACAGATCCTGAAAACCCAGTCATTCTCACCCCTGCAATGTTACTCACGCAAAAGGTTGGCACTGCACCAGTTCCACCAGGTCAGTTTGACAGACGTGACTTGTTTAGGGCACAGTGGATATGTGTACAGCACCTGGCTAACATATTTTGGAGCCGGTGGCAAAAGGAGTACATCACAGGATTTCAGCACCGCCACAAGTGGAAAGCGGTTAAACCCAACTTGCAAACCGGAGATGTAGTTCTGTTGAAAGAATCTTTAGAACACAGAAATAACTGGCCACTTGGACTGATATCGAAAACATTTCCCAGTGCGGATGGTCATGTCAGGAAGGTGGAGGTTAAGATTTTCCGGAAGAGTGAACACAGATGTTACCTCCGTCCCATAAGTGAGGTTGTTTTGCTGGTGCCTAAGGAAAATACTTAGGCAATACAAGTATTTTATTGTAATTTGTATCTCCTTTTGTTTTGTGGTTCTCTTTCCATTTTTGTTTATGGGATGCATCCTATCGATGTCAGGCGGGGAGTATTCTGTCCCTCATGTTTTGATGTATGTCAGTGTTTAAGTTTCTCAGGTGTAATACCCTATTCACCCAAAAGATGTCACTTTGTACTTGGTGGTTTTGCTTGTTTTACTTCTTCTTTGGGTCATTACTTTGTTTGCGGTAGTGCCACCTCCTGTAAGCAGCAGGTTGAAAACTCAATTTTTAGAACGGCACTGGAGGAGTTCATTTACATTTCGCTCTTCTCTGCGCATCTTTTCCTGTATTGAGTTTGACCAGACATAATCTGTAAGTAGCTAAAGTGTTTTCTAAGTTATTGGCTGTGAATGTATGTTTATAGGTTTACTGCATAAATCGTTTTTCTGTTTGCACCAGCTATGCTAATTGGAATCTGTACTAGCTGCGTTGTGCACTAGTACTTCCTGTGTACCTCAGGTGTATTATGTTATATATTCTTTCATTTGTGTTTTGTACATATATTGTACACCGATGTATATTTTTACGTGTGTTTTGCAGTTTTACAAAGTTAAAAGAGATGGTCTCCGGACATGAAACCACCCTGCGTCCTCTATTCTTTCTGGGGCCATTTCTTTTAGTGTTAAGTAGGGATGCTCGATATTGGCTTTTCTACCGATATCCGATATTCCGATATTGTCCAACTCTTAATTTCCGATACCGATATCACCGATACCGATATATGCTGGCTTTTTACATCAAAACTGTTAGGTAACAACAACATAAAATATATCCTTCTGTGGAATTAACACATTATGCCTAAATTTATTGTGATGCCCCACTGGATGCACATGTGAATCAAACATGACTTTCCAAATGTACACACTGAGAAAAATAAGAGAACAACAACTTAAATTATGGAAAAAAGTGCCATATTTATTTAGTGTTAGAGAGAAACCTCAACAACAAACTCAACAACACCACAGACAATATTAAAAAAAAGGAAGAGGCATATCTTCAGTCCATTAAGACCCGTTCCATGGTCCCCGGCACCCCAACGGAAGGGTAGCGGAAAAGCGGTCGCCTTTGGAGCGGTCTAGAGCGGTTTAGACTGCATTCCATGTCGTGACACGCGAGCCGGAGTGGTTTAAACCCGTCTAGGCTGGTACTTTTTGTGCGGTGGAGACGGGGCTTTAGTTGTAAACAGTCAATGAATGAATAACTGGCCATAACTTGTCAAACAATATACTCAAACTGGGCTCAATCTCTTTTAAGAGTAACCAAATAGTGCAAATATAAACAAGAAAGGCACAGAAATGCTCACAAAATTAAAACAGCCCTCCTTTAAAGTGCAACAAAAACAAAGACTGAAGTTGACTCGTCCACATAACTGGTCTATTTCTTTTTCCCCATGTCCTCATGTGTAAGCGGAAAAGCGGTCACCTTTAGCCCCGTCTCCACCGCACAGAAAGTACCAGCCTAGACGGGTATAAACCGCTCCGGCTCGTGTCTCACGACATGTAATGCAGTCTAAACCGCTCTAGACCGCTCCAAAGGCGACCGCTTTTCCGCTACCCATCCGTTGGGGTGCCGGGGACCATGGAACGGGTCTGAGGTTGAGCTGCTGTCTGCTGATTGGTCAGTGATTTACCACACGCCCTCAATATTTTAATGTGCTGGCTGGATGAAGCCTCTGCTGTCAGTGTGGTCAGCTGTGCTCTGGTTGTTTTTATTTTCATTTTCTTTTCTTTGCTGCTCAACTTTAGTGTTTGTTGTGAAAGAGCGACTTGAGGCAGGGGGAGACCGGGGGGAGGGACTTTGCATCGCGTTGGAGTTTTCTGTTTGCAGCATAGCGTTCGCCGTGGCGCTGATGTGCGTCCGTGACACCGGAGTCTGGAGCTTTCGTCTTCGGCGCTGACTGCTCCGCTTTCCAGAGGCGGTCAGCGTTCTGTTCAGCCGCGGTCAGTGGCGCTTTATCGCGGGGACAGACCGTGGAAGCGATGAAAAGTAGCTCGGAGCTCGGAGCTCGGCGCCTCCGTGTTCCGGCGCTGCGCTGTGCGGCGGAGTGGAAAACCTCCTGGGTTTGAGCAGAAAGCTCAGACTCCCGTGTCTGTGCCTCAGCCAACCGGGGGGAACGCTCCGGCCACTTGCCCCACACCCGAGCGCTCGAGTGCGGGGCACGTCGCTGGCCAAGCGGCCGAGCGACTCGCTCTCTCAAAACAAACACGGAAGTTGCGCTTCAGCTCTCCGCTGCAAAAAATGACTGTTGCAAAAAATAACTTCTTTTTTTTCCGCTGCAAAAAATAACAGTGCAAAGTGGAGAATTTAAACAACAACAGAGGATTCATAAGATCTACATCTGACGACGTTCTTTTCTGTGATAATGTCACATTTCTGCGGAGCTCATAACCCCCGCCCACTTTTCATGCTCCTCTCTGCTGCGGAGACATGACCCAAAATTTCGGTCGGGGTTGTGCTTCCGAACTGCTCTGTACCGCTCCGCTCCGCCCCGGCACTTGTGTGCGGTGGAGACGGGGCTATAGGAGCGGTCTGGAGCGGTTTAGACTGCATTCCTGTCATGACACGCGAACCGGAGCGGTTTAGACCGGTCTAGGCTGGTACTTTTTGTGCGGTGGAGACGGGGCTTTTGTGCGGTGGGACCAGGGCTTTTATAAGCGCCTGTTACGCTGAATGACAGGATGACAATGCACTGATGCACCAGAGATGCCTGTAGAGAAAATAAACAGGGGGGAAAAAACACAGAAATACAGCAAAAATAACAAGAAGAAAACATACAGTACAACAAAAATCATGCAGGAGAAGAAATATTAGACATGGTACTTGTAACGAACAGGAAGCTCGTTCCTTTATTTTGATGCACTCACAGCACTTTTTCAGCACTTTATAATGTTCATCAGCACTTTAAGAAGCACACGGCACTTTAAGATAAAGATATTTGCACATATATAAATGAATTTGCACACAATTGTTGTTTTAACTTATTTATTGAATCGTCTGTTGTCGATAGGTCCGGCCACCTGTGGAGAAACACAACAATGAATTGAGCAATGTGCAACATGTGTATTTAAGAATATCTTATTATTTTAATTGTTGATGTGTGCTGTGAATGTTTGAAGATGTGTTCTGTGAGGAGGTTCCACTTACCTTGTCTTGTGTTCAGGCTGGTGTCCGAGTAAAAGATTCCCCCTGGGACGGACACATTGAAGAAGGTTCCGGGCTGAACCAAGAGGAAGAGCAAGTGGGGGTGTTGCACATAGTTGTAGTAGAGTTTAGGATTTAATTTACTATTTAGGTGTTTGGTTTTAGAGGTATTGGTTAATAGGAGTTTTGGTTCATTAAGTTATAGTTAGGGTTTTGGTTTGGAGGATTTTAACTTGGTTTTTAGACACTAATGTTAACTTTTAGTACCAATGGAGTTTTAATGGTTTCACCCAGTTGAGCGAAGTGTATTTAAGGCGCCTTTTTACATCATTCACTGTTCTGCTGCTGGAGAAGCCACACTCCTCAATCCTCCAATGCATTTGTAGCACGTTGTAAGTTTTTGTTTTGGGCACGTGTGAAAAATAAAAGAAAGAAAGATGTGGACCACCTGCAAAGCTGACTCATCCCTGATTTTACTCACGGCTCAACCCGCTCGCCAGCCATTCTGAGGCCATATCGGAGATCCGAGGTCTAACATTTGGTGTCAGAAGAACCCCTGCCTCAGTGAGTAAAGGAAGTGACACTTGGTGTCAGGAGTCCAGCCCGGCCACAGCAAGTACAGGAGCGATATGACGTCCAGAGGAAGCAAGAAACCTGTGGAGCCAGATGAGGGGATTGCTGCAGCACCTGGCTCTAAGAATGCGACTGGGGGTCCCAAAGACAAAGTGGAGGAACTGGCAGCTCTGGTTAAAACCCTGATTGAGAACCAGGATGTCAGAGACAAACAACTGGATAAAGAAATGTCTCTACAGGAGCAGCGCTGGAAGTCGATGCAGCAGCAGTTCCAGCAGATCCAGCAGCAGGTTCAGCAGTCTGAGCACTCAAAGCCACATGTGCACAGACGTAGTGGAAGCATGCAGCCGTCATGTGATGATGATTATGAAGATGGGCCAGACCCAGGTGGCAGTGGCAGCTACACCCACAGACCACGGAGGGAGCCCAATCTGCCTGTTTTGTCACCAGATGATGACATTGAACATTTCCTGGTTACGTTTGAGAGAATGGCCCAAGTTTGTCGGTGGCCAGAAGAAGAGTGGGCAGTCCGCCTGGTACCATTATTGACTGGAAAGGCACGCAGCGCATTCGTTCTGATGGACATTCGGGACTCAGATGACTACGACAAGGTGAAAGAAGCAATTCTGGCCAAATATGAAATAACAGAAGAAACCTATCGTCGTCGCTTCAGGTCACTCAAAATTGAGCCAGATGAGACGCCACGTGAGCTATACGTTCGGCTGATGGACTTGATAAACCGGTGGCTCCAGCCTGAAAAAGCAAGAAAAACTGACATACTGGAGAAGATTATCCTGGAGCAGTTCTTCCGCATGGTCAGCCCAGAGCTCGAGGTATGGATCCGGGAGCGTGATCCTGGCAGTGCAGAAGAAGCAGCTCGTCTGGCAGAAACCTTCCTATCAGCACGAAAAGGGTCCAGAGCTGGCTACTTCGGACGGGAGCCCCGCTTCAACCAGCCAAGTAAGTCCTTTGGGGGTGATAGTTGTGGTTCTGTGCCTGGGGGTAACGTCAGCAAGCCATCTCCAGCTTATACGTCTCGCTCAGGACCGACTCAAAAATTCTCAAATAGGACACAGAACCAGAACGTTAGATGCTACAACTGTAACAACTTAGGCCATACACAGCAGTTTTGCCCAGTTTTAAAAACTAAACCCTCTTTGGTGTGTTCGGTACCAAGGCCACCTGCAGTACCAACCAAAGAAGGGAGGGGGCGCACAACATCAGTATTAGTGAATGGTCAAAAAGCCGAAGCCATGTTAGACTCGGGTTGTTTTCAGTCTGTAGTTCGGTCTAGTTTGGTCCCAGAGGAGAGGTGGTCCAGAGACAAAACACCACTAATTTGTATGCATGGGGATGAGCATTCTTACCCAACAGCTGATGTGTATCTGAAGTAGGAGCACAAACATACCTGCTAAATGTAGCAGTAGCTGAAAACCTGCCATTTGAGGTTATTCTGGGCAATGATTTACCAACATTAATTGATCTGATGCTGCAGAGTAACCTAACAGAAAAAGAAGCGATCAATGTAGGTCCTGCAAAACCCACAGTGGAACAGGCAAAATCTGTAAATGTCACTACCAGAGCTCAGAAGGCTAAAGCTATGCTTGAGGAGCTTCCATTTTGGGAGGAACAGATTGAGGCTCAGCCAGGGAAGCAGAGAAAGACAAAAAACCAGAAGAGACTTGAGAAGTTTGCTGGATCTCCTGAAAAGCAAAATGATTGGGTAAAACCACTCGGTCCAGTGGATTTTGACCTTCCTTTAGACATTGGGGCACTACAAAGACAAGATCCATCTTTGGAAGGTTGGTTTGATAAAGCGACCAATCGAGAGAAAACCAGATGTTTTGATGAGGCCAAGTACCAGATCAAAAATGGTATTTTGTATCAGATAACTGGAAAAACAGAAGCTCTTGCTTTACCTCACAAGTTTCGTCATCAGGTTATGGAATTGGGGCACTCCATCCCCTGGGCGGGTCACATGGCCTTTCAAAAAACACTGCGCCGAATTGGCAGCCGTTTTGTATGGCCAGGCATGTACACACAGATTTTGAAATTTTGCAAGTCTTGTGAAACATGTCAGTTAACAGCAGGAAAAGGAGTTACTCAGGCCCCGTTACAACCTCTGCCCATTATAGGTACTCCATTTGAAAGGATTGGCATGGACATTGTTGGTCCACTTGAAAAAAGTTCAGCAGGAAATCGGTTCATTCTGGTGATTTGTGATTATGCCACCAGATACCCTGAAGCTTTTCCGCTCCGCTCAATAAAGGCAAACAAAGTAGCAAATTGTTTATTGCAGCTCTTTTCTAGAGTCGGGGTAGCAAAAGAAGTGCTAACAGATTGTGGTACCAACTTTATGTCTAAATTATTGAAGCAGGTCTACCAGTTGTTGGGGGTTAAGGGCATCAGGACTACACCTTATCATCCACAAACGGACGGGCTGGTAGAACGCTATAACAAGACTCTTAAACACATGCTTCGCAAGTTTGTCTCCAGCACAGGTGCTGACTGGGACCAGTGGCTACCATATCTCCTGTTCGCCTACCGGGAAGTCCCACAGTCATCCACCGGCTTCTCCCCCTTTGAACTGTTGTATGGGCGACAGGTCCGGGGGCCATTGGACCTCCTGAAGGACTACTGGGAGCAGACGGAGAGCCAGGGTGATAATAGCATAGCCTATGTCATCAAAATGAGGGAACGGCTGGAGGCTATGACTGAACTGGCACAGGAGAACCTGAAGGAGGCACAGAATCATCAGAAAACGTGGTTTGATCAAAAGGCAAGAGAGAGAGTCTTCAGCCCAGGACAAAAGGTGCTTTTGTTGTTGCCAACCAGTGACAACAAACTGCTTGCCAGATGGCATGGACCATATGAGGTTATGAAGCAGGTGGGAAAGGTGAATTATGAACTCTATAGGCCAGAGAGACAGAAAAAGCATCAGGTTTTTCATGTTAACCTGCTGAAAGAGTTTCATGAGCGCCAAGAGCCTGCACAGCAGTTGTTTGCCCGGGCAGTGCAGGACGAAGAAGTGGCAGAGAAATATTTCCCTACAGGTACAGAGGAAACTGTTCCTGTTGATCTCTCTCACCTCTCTCCCTCTCAACAGGAAGCCATTCAGCCACTGCTTGATCCATCTCTTTTCAAGGAGACCCCAGGTTTTACTTCTCTGATCCAGCACAAAATCCGGCTAAAGAAGGACGCTCCAGTCCGCCAGAGGAGCTACAGGATCCCTGAGCGGTTGGTTCCAGTATTGCACAAAGAAATCATGCTCATGCTTGAACTGGGAGTGATTGAAGTGTCCAGTAGTGAGTGGTGCAGCCCCATTGTACTGGTACCCAAAAAGGATGGCTCTTTGCGTTTTTGCATTGATTTTAGGAACCTGAATGCCATTTCAAATGTCGACCCGTATCCAATGCCACGAATCGATGATTTGTTGGAGAGAGTGGGAGGAGCGACTTGCATCACCACTTTGGACCTCAGTAAGGGGTACTGGCAGCTAGCGCTGGCCCCTGAAGCAAAGGAGCTGACTGCATTCAAGACACCATTTGGTATGTACCAGTTCCGTGTAATGCCATTTGGCCTGCAGGGGGCACCAGCGACCTTCCAGCGCCTGATGGACCACATACTGCGGGACGTGTCTGAGTTCTCAGCTGCCTACTTAGACGACGTGGTCGTGTACAGCAACTCATGGGAACATCACCTACACCACCTCCAGGAGGTCTTGCAGAGGATCAGAGCAGCAGGTCTGAACATCAACCCCCAGAAGTGTTCAGTGGCCCATCGAGAAGTGCAGTACCTGGGTTTCACCATCGGCTTCGGGAAGATCAAGCCACAGGTTGAGAAGATGGAGGCCATTCGTTCATTCCCAGCCCCCACCACAAAAAGGAAGGTGAGAGGATTTATTGGACTGGTTGGTTGGTACAGGAAATTTATACCAAACTTCTCTGAAAAAACTGCGGTATTAACTGACTTGACCAAGAATGCAGCTCCAAACAAGGTTCGGTGGACAGAGGAGTGCGAGCGGACATTCAAAGATCTGAAAGATATCATTTGTGCAGAGCCAGTTCTCCACAACCCTGACTTCAGCCAGCCCTTCATTCTTCAGACGGACGCCTCACAAAGTGGGCTCGGGGCCGTTTTGATCCAGGAGAAGGAGGGGGAGAGGAGACCTGTTGTTTTTCTCAGTCGGACACTGTTGGACCGAGAAACCAGGTACTCAACAGTCGAAAAAGAGTGCTTGGCAGTAAAGTGGGCTGTTGACACTCTCAGGTACTACCTGCTTGGACGACACTTTCTATTGGAAACGGATCATCGTGCTCTCCAGTGGTTGCACAAGATGAAGGATGCCAACAACCGCATCACAGGATGGTACCTCTCCCTACAGCCATATGACGTCACAGTCCAGTACCGGCCCGGGAAGTCGAATGTGGTAGCAGACTTTCTCTCCAGGAGCACGGAAGACGACGGCTTCGCCTTGGAGAGGGAGGGGGAAGTGTAACGAACAGGAAGCTCGTTCCTTTATTTTGATGCACTCACAGCACTTTTTCAGCACTTTATAATGTTCATCAGCACTTTAAGAAGCACACGGCACTTTAAGATAAAGATATTTGCACATATATAAATGAATTTGCACACAATTGTTGTTTTAACTTATTTATTGAATCGTCTGTTGTCGATAGGTCCGGCCACCTGTGGAGAAACACAACAATGAATTGAGCAATGTGCAACATGTGTATTTAAGAATATCTTATTATTTTAATTGTTGATGTGTGCTGTGAATGTTTGAAGATGTGTTCTGTGAGGAGGTTCCACTTACCTTGTCTTGTGTTCAGGCTGGTGTCCGAGTAAAAGATTCCCCCTGGGACGGACACATTGAAGAAGGTTCCGGGCTGAACCAAGAGGAAGAGCAAGTGGGGGTGTTGCACATAGTTGTAGTAGGGTTTAGGATTTAATTTACTATTTAGGTGTTTGGTTTTAGAGGTATTGGTTAATAGGAGTTTTGGTTCATTAAGTTATAGTTAGGGTTTTGGTTTGGAGGATTTTAACTTGGTTTTTAGACACTAATGTTAACTTTTAGTACCAATGGAGTTTTAATGGTTTCACCCAGTTGAGGGAAGTGTATTTAAGGCGCCTTTTTACATCATTCACTGTTCTGCTGCTGGAGAAGCCACACTCCTCAATCCTCCAATGCATTTGTAGCACGTTGTAAGTTTTTGTTTTGGGCACGTGTGAAAAATAAAAGAAAGAAAGATGTGGACCACCTGCAAAGCTGACTCATCCCTGATTTTACTCACGGCTCAACCCGCTCGCCAGCCATTCTGAGGCCATATCGGAGATCCGAGGTCTAACAGTACTACATTATTACGAGGCCCATGGAAGGATCAGAAAGGCAGGAACACTGATTATGAACAAACATTAAGACAATAAGCAGTAAGGTAGTGCTGGAATACATGCTGATGGTAGAAGACCTCCTGAAGAGAACAAAAGAGGAACATCTACAGTAAAAAGATCAAACTAAACCATATCATGCAGTAAAGAAAACTGATTCACAGGTTGAGCCAGCTTTAGCGCAATGGTGACTACCTGTCTACTGACTCCTTTAAATTGTGACCTGGGTTGTTGCTAGTGATGAGAAACCCGACTCCTTGAACGGACTCACGGGTTTTTGAGTCGTTCATCCAAGTGAATTGGTTGTCTGAGTCATTTGAGTCATTTGATTCAGTTGCGCATGCACACTATTTCCACCCGCTCCTTTACCTGGAGGCTCAGCTGGACTGCGACATGAACCACGGGGGAGAATCATGTATTCATAGTAAAATGGTAGCATTTTCATAGTAAAATGCTTCTGAGGAAAATAAACAATAAGTACACATTAGCTTTTAGTGGTCCTGGTCTCCTTATTCTAGATTATGTGTGTTGTTTCTGAGGTTTAGTTGAATCAGAAAATAAATTAGATAAATTATTAAACTGAATAAATAACTGGCATCCAGAATGGCAGATATACAGTATATACTAATATATACATAGGATTTTTTTTCCCCTTCGTCTGATTTTATTTTTTTACTAGTATCAATAAATAATGTGACGTTGATAGGGCAGAACTAAGTATAGGGTACAATATTAAATGTAACACAATACACGCTACAGTGGTATTTTAACATTGTTTATTGTGTATTTATCCATGTATTATTCATGTATTTATCTCTACAGGCTTTGTGAAACAAACAATTTGTGGGGTTTTTTTCTCTGCCGTCACTCAGAAACTTTCTGAGCGGAGCTTCGCTGCAGATTTTCAGGTGAGGGAGGGGCGATGGGTTCACGCTCACTGCTCACTAGGTGAACGACACAGCGGAAGTGCTACTGACCGATTCAATTGAACGACTCTTTCGAGTTTCGAGGTGACTCGGGCATGCGAGCTGAACGATTGAAGCGAGGTGAGTCGGTCATGTGAGCTGAACGATTGGAGTGAGCTGACTCGGGCATGCGAGCTGAACGATTGAAGCGAGGTGAGTCAGTCATTCGTGCTGAACTGCACCTACGAGCTGACTCGAGCTGCTGAAAGCCTCATGTGACTGTAAGGAACTGGAAGCTGCTGTGCTGAGAAGCTAGCGTTAGTGGCCCAGCTACAAGCTGCTTTTAGCAGCTCTTTTAGTATTACAGCTACTTTTCTCACAGGGCGACTAAAGTGAGTAATGGAGTTAGACGAGCTGCAGAACAGTGACACTTATGTTTTCCTCTCTGCAGCTGGAGGCTGTAGCAACTCAGTGAACGAGTTAATGAACGTGAAAACTCGTGAGTCACCGTTCAGTAAAGTGATTCGCGGATTTTGAACGATTCGTTCAAATTCGATCATCACTAGTTGTTGCCCCACCCCCTCGGCTACGTATCTGCACCCCGACGAGCACATGCAGCTGCAGTTGAATTGATGGTCAAGCTCAGACACAGTGATCACTCAAGGATTAAGACTCACAAAAGGTAAAACACTTTGAGCTTTTATTGTCAGTGCGGTTAAATGAAGTTCGCGAGGACAGCTCCAAATTCCTGTTGAGTTTTTAACAGCCACTTGCAGCAATGACCCACTTTAAAGGAAGTCGGTCACCAGTTCACAGGAAACCAGTTAATCTGAAACACCTGGACGTAAGCGTCCCTTTGGAAGTGGAAGCAAGTTAACCTCTTGGATTAAAGAAGAAATAAGTAATGGTTGCTTGGAAATGTTGTTTAAAGTTGCAGGAGAAGTTCTACAATAACTACGGAGCTGCAGATCCATGAAAAGCATGTTCATCGAGGATTTCCGGTGAGTTAGTTGCTTGAGGTAACATGGATGATAAAAACTAGTCTGGATAAACTGATAACCTGGTGAAGCTGTTTTTACTCAAAATAGCCAAATACTTAAAAGCCTTTACGATGTTTGAAATATGAAAGTACATATATTTGCGTTCCCTGTCGGGGTTGTCGGGTCTCAGTAAACTGCTTTATCAAGCTAAACTTTAGTTAGAATTTAATAAAAATTTCAATAATTGCTGTTATAATTAGAACATGTTTTGATAAACTGAGTGTGAAAGTGTTGATTTTGATGATTGAGTGATTATCCATGTTTTTTGTTGAAACTGTTAATACAAACTGAACTGTGCTGCTCCAGTCCGCCTCTTACTCTTCATTCTCCTCTTCCTCACCAATCACTGGATGGTCAAATCCTCCTCCTTGGTCTTCATCTCCAAGACTCGCTGGATTCAAGCTCCTTCGTCTTTTCCATAGTCTTGGGATCCAGGGTGGTGGTAGGAACTTGATGCACTCAAACTGTTAAAAAAACAAAAACCCGCATAAAAAGAAACATTGAAACTCTTTGAACGCGGTTGAACAAATCCAATACACTGAATTTCATATTTCCTTTATTTATCAAAGGCTGAAAGTCGCTTTATTCAGAGATCTCTGGTTTTAGATTTTGTGTTCATTTTTATTTTCTTAAAAAAAAAATCTTTAATTGGTATTTGTGGCCAGTGTGCAAGTCCAAATGTATGTTACTCAAATACAGAGAAAGGCAACTGAACTACCACCTTGAATCATTAAGGTGGCGACAGTACAGAAAGTCTATCAGCTTTTATTTTGTTACATTTTTTTATAGGTATGTGGTCTAATTTGTACACGAAGAAGTCGTCAATTGTGTCAACCAGGAAGAACGCATATTTGGGTTAAATTGTTGGGCCTCTTGCCAAACATCTACCATCTCTAGATCTTTAATGGCCCGCTTCCACAAAAAGTGCGGGACTGGACCGGTATAGTCAGTTTTGGTTCAGGTTTCCACCGCAAGAAACAGTGATTTTCCGGAAACAACAGCCCCAAAGGCGGTCGCTTTTCCCCTATTGAACGGGTCTGAGTTTGAATAGCCGTCTGTTGAGTGGTCAGTGATTCACTACATGCCTCAATATTTTAATGTGTCGGCTGTATGAAGCCAGAGAGAGAGACAAAGGTAAGTTATGCTTAAATGATAAGCTGATTTTATTGATCTTATTTCATTTACCAAGGCCCCCTTGTATGACCCCTCCATTTTGACCGGGCCCTCATTGAGGAGCTGCTTGTGAGGCTCTCAGATGTGTTCCTGGATGCTAATTACATCCCCACTCCGTCAGGAGAAGAATGTTGTCTTCCCCCTCTCTTTTTGTGTAGAGCCCACCACTTGCACCACACAGCTCTGTTCCACATCCTGTAAGACAATGACGGCACAAATTGGTGTAAACTTTGAAAGGAAAGTTACTAAATACTATAGGAAATACGGAAAAGAGAATTGCGTCTGCTTGCTGAAGAAATAAATACCTCCACCACTTCCCCCTCCACAGACAGTGGAGTTTTGGGAGAGTGGGGATTGAGCAAAGCTCTGGCCTCCACCAGGACTCAACTTTCTGGCGTGGGGGGGGCTGTTGTAAAACTGCATTGCAGCAGTTATGTTGATGTATAGTGGGGGAGCATCTCCTCTCAAGGTGTAACCCCTGAGCAAATATGTCTCCCCCACCTTCATTTTGTGAGCAAATTGCTCAAAAAGGGTGACAATCACACTGTAGCTTCCATCAGTAATTGCCGCTACAGTATTTTTTTCTTGTGAGGCCTGCTGTGACCTCAGTCAATGCAGGTCCACGTGGCAACCTGGTCCCTCTCCTTTTTATCCACACAGAGGACCTTGACAGGTGGTGGTGTCCAGCAGCCTTGTTGATGGTCAACGATTATTTTGTTAAAGACATTCTGGAATGATAACATGGAAAAAAATTAGGGGACAGAACATAATTTATTCGATGATTGTGACAAAGTTGCCAGTTTGACTCCTTTTCTGTTATCTTTTTGGGATACATTGATACCTGACATTTATTTCTGTATATTCATGATTATAATCAAAATTGTGATTAATAGGGTCAGTTAAAGTTGCGTATCCACAAAGTATAATTTCGAAGTGAGAGTTTTAGTTATTGTAATGCTCACTAAAAAGAGTTGATGTGTTCATTAATTATCTGGGTCAGAGATTACTCTGACGGTCAGTCAGAGTGGCATTGTTAACTGCTACTAGATTTAGACACAGATTCCATGCTGTCAGGATTGGTGGAGTGCAGGATTGAAACGCCAACTAGGTCGGGATGTAAAATTGGAAATTAAGTTTATTCAAGTCTCTCCAACGGAGCGGTAATCCGGAGCGAGGGGTCGTAGGAGCGGAGGAGGGCGTCACGGAGACTTCCGAGCAGACCGGAGCGACGCACACCGGGACTGCAGGAGGTTAGAAAACTTGGACGCTTCCAAACACGAAGCGATCAGACTCATAACAAAGGTACGAGGGGCAGAGTCAAGGTACCACAGAGTACACGTAACGATCTTGCAATGAGAGCCTGGTATCCCGGTCCTTAAATACCAAATGCCAGGATTCAATTTCGTATTACGAACCCCTCCACCCTTGAGCGGGTGTTCCAACAAACCTACAGTGTGGACATACGCTAGTAGATCCTTAACTATATGTAGAGCCGTCTCGTCTATACCATATAGTCATGCCTTAAAGTGCCTATAACACCATATCACATGTATTGGCCTTCGTTGGATGCCCCCGGGAATTTTAACTTCTTTGAATACTGTTGACAAACAAACCATCTGCTGGAGGTCAGAGACTGGAGAGGAATGAGGAAGTAGAAAAACTGCTTTCTCTTGGTCCACATGGAATGCTGTGTTTTGATATTGTGTTGGTGCTTTTTTTTTTTTTTTTTTTTTAGTTTTTCAACACAGTATGATCTAATACATGGTAATATAATAGTAGAACTCTACTCGATTGACACAGTATATGTATTCTAGATTGTCCATGATATGGTGCAGACCAGAGGCTCTACATCAGGGGTCTCCAAACCTGACACTGGAGGGTCCCTGTCCTGTATGTTTTACTCTCTCCCTGCTTCAGCATGTCTGAATCTATTGATGTCATCACCAAGGTTGTGAAAAAGCCCAATAATGAGCCCAGTCATTGCAATAAGTGTGTTGCAACTGTGAGAAAGCTAAATCCTGCAGGACAGGGGCTCCTCAAAGACCAGGTTTGGAGACCCCTGCTCTACCTACAGTAAAATATTTACTAGTGTATGTCTATGCTGTATGCTTGTTAGAGCAGACATTCACAACTTGAGACAGATTGATGGTACAGTTGATTTATTATTAGTCCCTCATTAGTCCTCCGACGGGATATTTCTTCATAAAATGGACCGTCTTCAGCAGCCTCACATAGGCGCTCTGGGGAGGTGATGGAGGCTGGGGTGTAGCTCAGGAGTAAGTGGTGGAGGCTGGGGTGTGGCTCAGGACGAGGTGATAAAGGCCAGGGGTGAAGCTCAGGAATGTTCTGGCTGTGAGGCGAGAGGCTGTGGACACACACACACACACACACACACACACACACACACACACACACACACAGTTTAAAGACTGGTTGTTTGAAAAAAAGATTTAAGCCTTAAAGTTTTAAAGTGGTTGTTTAAAACAAAGACGCAACTCCAGTGGTGCAGTTTGACAATTTTGATTTTACTGCTCATGGTTTATTAAACTCCCAACAACCCCAAACTATGAGAACTGTTGACAAATGAATACATAAACAATTAAGACACAAATTACTTAATACTTAGTCATTGAAACTATAAACAAATTGCACCCAAGCATAAATCTGTTGGCAATACCTGTGAAATATATATAACTTTAACTTGTGCTATCCTAATACTTAAACTGTTTACAGAGTAAGTAGGCTGTGAACCTATACTATATTAACCCTTAAACCAACCTCAACACCGCATGACCCAATTACATACACATGCAATGAGGTCTTTACAATTATTTTTACAACAGAAAAGCCTTTTTGAAGCCTAGACATACACTTGTATTCAAATTAACAGAGCAATATATGAACCTCATTGGCTGCATTGCACGAACATTGGGGGTGGATCTTGAAATGTATAGCTCTTAAACTTGACAATAAACACTTTATAGAACTTTCTGAAATGAAACACTTGAACGTTGACACACTCTTGTCCGTCCACGTCCCTGGAAACGACTGCTGAAATATATTTCCACCCGAGGTAGCGCTGTCTTTGGGGAACCAAAATTTAAAGACAAGAAAAAAATTAATAATGCATTGCTAAAGTGATGCAGTTACAAAAGATTTGAAAAAAGATTTTAAAATTTTTTTGAAGAAACGATTTTAAAAAAGTGTAAAGTAGTTTAAATCTGAAAGTATAAAAAAAGTTTGAAAAAAGTTTAAACCAGGGCAGATGATCCATGCAGGGGGTGTTCCAGAATGGAGGTTCAACAATCTTGAGTTTCTCCCGTAAGCCTGAGTCAACTGACTCTGAGATGGGAAATTCAGAGTTTCTGTTTCCAAAACAGCTGATCTGAATTGGTTCAATCAACTCTGAGTATGCGAACCTTGAGTTAAGTGTGTGCACAACCAGAAGAAAAAAGCCATCATCAATGGAGCCCCGATATCACAATGGCAACAGATTGAAAAAGAGTTATTTTGCCGTGAAAGTCCTGGTGCTGCAGCAGCAGAGGAGGAGTCTATGCATATAAAAATAATAATAAATAGGTTTTGAATTTCATTTAGGTGAAATTCAACAGGAGAAAGACAACATCTAACATCTAGCACTGTGTCACGGATACGGACAGGACCCAAGTGCAGGACTCTGGAGGCAGGCTGGGTTCAAACAAGGTCTTTTATTTGATGACATCACAGACAGATGAATCGCAGGATGCTCCTTGACATGAGGAGCACACCAGACTTTGATTCCAATGTCCTGGACAGACCGGACGACAAGGACGACTAACACTGGACTCGGACAGACGGAGACTTCGATAAACAAACAACCCGACGCTGAACAAACACACAGACAGGACATATATAGGGGCAGGTGTGATTACAAGAAGTGGCCACAGGTGAGGTGCTGGACAGCCCAGACCTATGGCCCCGCCCACTCTTAAAGGGGACCTCAGCCTACACCCTGACACTCTGTGCCATCAAATATGTTGTCAGACACAAAATGTGTAATGCGCTCAGTAAATACACTCTGTGGCAGTAATCCGAGTCCTTACTACCCATGATGTAATG
>NC_137673.1:10111292-10143552 GCF_963422515.1 Blennius ocellaris | reverse complement strand
AACAAACTTATTTAAGCTCTCATTTTTAATCATAATGCTCCTGAAAAATCCTGAATATTCTGAAGAACAATGTACAAAACAAAATAAATATTAGCTTTAATTGAATTAAATTAAGAGACAATGCCCACAAAACACAAGTTGGTGCAAACAACAAATTAAATTAGGCTCTCCTTTTTTTGTCATAAACTCCAGCTCCTGAAAAATCCAGAATATTTTGAAGAACTATGTGCAAAACAAAGTAAATGTCATGCTTGCTTACAGACAAACAAAGTCTATATATAAACGCTATATTCTTTTGACTGTAAGGCCTCTGTCCATGACAAAATCATGGCTATTTTGAAGATATCTGTATTTCAATGCTTTGTGTTCAGCAATGTTGCATTGTTCACACTCCCCTTGAGTTGCTTGGTCTCCATTTCCAATATGTGTTTTGAAGTGTTTCATCATAACACTAATTTCAGTCTTGCTCCATGGCCTTTTCTAACAGTTAGTAAATGAGGAATAGTTGCAACTTTAGAATAACGTCCTAATAATGTATATAAAGTATTAACTGATACTTAACCAATATATTAACTCACACTTTACAGACCAGTTATTAATAGTTTGTTAACCATCTACTAATAATAATATACTTTGTGGAACAGCAAAATATCACATTATTGTACCTCAGCCTTGTTCCACCCATTGGCTTTTGTGTGTGCTGTATTTTAACCCCCCCCCCAAAAAAAACCAACAACAAACACCACAAGTGAAATTGTTATCAATAACACAGATGTGTTTAATGTTTCGAAACACAAACAATATACAACAATATAGCACTTTTTGTGCTAAACAGAATTTTAGAGGGATATTTTATAACCAAACATCACAACAATGCCATGGATTTATCCAGACATGAACATAAAACATATATAACAAATATGGCTCAGCACAACTTGGACAGGAGGAGCCAATCCTGATCCTCAGGGCCACTCTGCTGCATGTTTTACATGTTTCCTTCTTCCAACACACCTGATTCACAAAAACAGAAAATACATAAAGTCAACTCATACATTCTTATCAATAGCATTTAACATTTATTAAATGTTAATTGGTAGATGGACTGTGCTTATATAGCACATTCTCATCATTGACCACCCAAAGCGCTTTTACATGATACAATTTAGTATTTTGAACAGCAATGTTCTAAACTTTTATTTTATATTTGAGATAACCACCTCATGTGCAGTTAAAACAACAAGTCTGCATTTTTTTCACAGGTATTGTTCAATGTTTCACAATAAAATAAGATTGGAACATTGTATGCTCTGTTAAAAAAAATCGGGATCTGCAGGTCAGGCTTTGTGCACCGCGACTACTTGCATTGACCAGGTTGTTGGAGGAGGGAGGATTTCTCCTTGGTCAGGTCACTGGTTTGTGGCAGTGTGTCTTCTTAAGAAGATGGCGCTTCTTAACATTTAAAAAAGCTGTTGGAGCGAGAGTTGCCTCAGTATCTGAAATGATAGGACAGAGCATTAAAAAAAAGTGATTATAAGCCAGGCTTAGGTAAAATAAAATAATGAGCAGCTGGCAAATATATGGGTGGATAGGTACAGAATGTGTGCGCGTGCTCACACACACACACACACACACACCTCAGAAAATAACAATTCTACTAGTTGTTGGTCTATAACAGGTCTTACAACTCTTAAATCTTTTTTTTTCTGGGAAAACATGCACGCACGCGTGCGCAAATTAGTAATTGGGCAATTAACCAAACCGGTTGGATTATGCAGTAGAACTATCAACCTGTGTTATCCTAATCATACATTCCTAATGAAAAAACACACAATCTTGCTTACCGTTGTTGTCCATGTGCGCAGCAAGGTCCACAGGTGTAGTTTTCCTTTTACTTCGTACCCGCTGTTGACTTTTTTTCTCTTTCTCCCCAAGTACCTGCATTCATTTCGGCATTTTGCACATCACCACTTCCGCTGGGAACACTGGTTTCTGACTTTTTAAACCACCGGGTGTTCATTTTATGAAATCAATGCGAATGTGAGCTTCGATAATGATTAGAATCTGATCATCCAAAAACGAACTTGCTCGTGAGAGAAGGGGGCGTGTCTGTCTAGGTTGTCGCTTGTGAACGTTAAGTGGTAATATGAGGTGATTGACAAGTTGATAACCAACCAATATGATGGATGAGGCCGGATCGCTCCTCCTCCAATACGTAAATCCAATTGTGATTGGTTTGTTTCACCCCGTCGCCCCGACCCATGGTACAATTCAAGCATGTTATCTGGCGGGAGCCAGTTACAGAAACGCAGGAAGTTTGTTAATGTGTGTGAAAAGAACAGAGATAAAACAAAACAAAATAGGTAGGCCCTAAACTTCATATATCGTCAAATAATGCGTGGTTTAGCCACTGAGCGAAGAGAGCTTGTTGAAAGCAGAACTAAATCTAAAATTAAAGCTGCAAGCAGCATTGGTCGGGACCTCGAGATTGCCCGTCGGGGGGGTGGCTATGAACGGTTCAAAATATTTGCTTAAATATAAAAAAAACAAACAAAAAAAATTTGTATGACTTTTATTTTGAAAAAACTGCGTCAAAACCAGCTAATTAGCTAATGATTTGTGATCGCAGCAACCCCATTAGGCTACCTACCAAATTTCGGCTCAATCAGACAATGTTTGCTCGCATGCTAACAGGCATGCTAAGCCGCAAGCTAGCCGAGCTGCCTGAAAATGTCTCTTGGGTACTCCCCAGATGGCCCCGATCCTGAATGTGGTCTTACTTCAATTCTAGTGTAAAAGACACAGCACTTATGGCACAATGAAGGTTTTTCAAAAACTTCCACCGACATGAATTATATGGCCTCAGGCCAGGCCTCCTACGGAGGTCAGTGTGTGACATGAGAGTGACCTGGTGGAGTGCCGGGCCTAGGAGGCCCGGCCTTTGTCGGCGGTGTGCGAAGGTGTGAATGATGCCATAAAGGTTTTTCAAAAACTTCCACCTACATGAATTATATGGCCTCAGGCCAGGCCTCCTACGGAGGTCAGTGTGTGACATGAGAGTGACCTGGTGGAGTGCCGGGCCTAGGAGGCCCGGCCTTTGTCGGCAGTGTGCGAAGGTGTGAATGATGCAATAAAGGTTTTTCACAAACTTCCACCGACATGAATTACATGTCTCAGGCCAGAGCTCGTACAGGTTTTGCATGTCCTCATGACAGGAGAACATGAGACATGAGAGTGAGGTCAGGTCACATAAGAGTAACCTGAACTGAGAATGACTGCTGAGGTCACTCTCAGGTCAAACTGCAGGATATGACAGGCTGTCAATCACACAGCAGTGATGAGCCTGAAGCTACAGGAAGCTGCCCATATATGGAGTGATGCACTGACCAATCACAGTGGAGAATTTCACAGCTGCACCGAGCGCGGACACTCTGACGGCAGAGTGAGCCAGAGAGGATTATATTAGAAGATTTTGCGAACAACTGCTCTTAATCTATACTTATCGGGGGAGTATGTGGATAAAAATACCATACTTTTGTAGGAATTTTTGTCCTCTTTAATAGTGTGTGGGTTTGGAAGCAGTCAGAGGTAAACTTTGGACACCAGGGGGCGCTGTTTGGCAGGAACGGCAGATTTGGCTCCATCCGCTATAGTGTTAAGATTTCGGACGAGAAAAATTTTACTGTGTCGCTTTAACTCGTCATTCTGGGGACTTGTTTTGGAATTTTCCCCACATATGTTACATCCTCTTGTTCGGCAGGGTCTCGTGTACGTGGCGATGCCCTCGGTTTGTGGCTGAGAGTCACGGTTTGCAAACAGTTAAGAGTAGTTCGGGGAGTTGTAAATCGTTGATTTTCGGCGAGAATTTTCCGTTTCCCCATGTTAATGGATGACAGGAGCCAAAATGCCGATTAGGGGGTGGGGAGCTTGGACGGCTAATAAAAATTAAACTGGACTAGGTAAGAAAATTTCCCTCTAGAGTTCAGTAGTAAACAATCTCCTCTATTTTTGTATATCTCAATTTAACCGATGCGACCTTCGCCCTATGAGGAGTTAAATTTTCCGTTTCTGCCTTTTTTTCCCTTTTTTGGGCGAATACCTTACATTGAAAGGCAAATAGCCGGCTTCCTGTTGGAGTTAGGTCAAAAGTTAGAGCGCGTGAGTCGTAGGGGTCGAGTAGACGAAGAAGTTTCGTATTCGCGACATTTCTCTACGATTTTCCTACGGACCGTGGCGGGCGATTGCAATTTTCTAGGTGGCGCTAGAGAGCCATTTTTGGACTTTCCTGGAATGTTTTGACATGGTCACCGGCTCTATGCGATTTTTCACGAGCCATCCAAATTTGGTGAGTTTTTGAGCGTGGATAGGGGGTCCAATATGAGTGAAAGCGTAAAAAACGAAGATAAAAGAATAATTAAAGCTGCAAGCAGCATTGGTCGGGACCTCGAGATTGCCCGTCGGGGGGGTGGCTATGAACGGTTCAAAATATTTGCTTAAATATTAAAAAAAATAAAAAAAAAATTTTGTATGACTTTTATTTTGAAAAAACTGCGTCAAAATCAGCTAATTAGCTAGTGATTTGTGATCGCGGCAACCCCATTAGGCTACCTACCAAATTTCGGCTCAATCCGACAATGTTTGCTCGCATGCTAACAGGCATGCTAAGCCGCAAGCTAGCCGAGCTGCCTGAAAATGTCTCTTGGGTACTCCCCAGATGGCCCCGATCCTGAATGTGGTCTTACTTCAATTCTAGTGTAAAAGACACAGCACTTATGGCACAATAACGGTTTTTCAAAAACTTCCACCGACATGAATTATATGGCCTCAGGCCAGGCCTCCTACGGAGGTCAGTGTGGGACATGAGAGTGACCTGGTGGAGTGCCGGGCCTAGGAGGCCCGGCTTTGTCGGCGGTGTACAAATTACAAAAGAGAGCTGCCGTTGGCCAGGCCTGCGGCCTGGCCTTTTGTAAACTGTGGCTCAAGCCCGTTGGGGTGGCCACGATCCTCTAGACCAGTTAATGATAATTTTTTAAGCGTTTAAAAAACAGTACTTTTTTAATTAGTTTTATTTTGAAAAAAACAGCCTCAAAACCAGCTAATTATGTAGTGATTCATGACCGCAGCGGCCCCATTAGGCCACCTACCAAATTTCAGCTCAATCGGATAATGTTTGTTAAAATGCTAACGGGCTTGCTAGGCCTATGAGATCCTGAAAATGTCACTGAGATGCTCCCCCTCCCCCTCCCCCGGTCCCCGGAGCACTATTGCGCAATCCTGCTGTAGATTTTCACAGCAGGTGCACGTCACTTTGATCATTAAGTGTGAGAGCTAGAGTGGGAGAGATATTTTCATAATTCCAAGATGTCGCAAACAACTGCTCTGAATCCATAGTTATCGGGGGAGTATGTGGATAAAAATACCATACTTTTGTAGGAATTTTTGTCCTCTTTCAGACGGTGTGGGTGTGGAAGCAGTCAGAGGTAAACTGTGGACACCAGGGGGCGCTGTTTGGCACTAACGGCAGATTGGGCTCCATCCGCTACAGTATTAAATTCTGGGGCGAAAAGAATGTTACTCTATCACTTTAACTCGTCATTCTGGGGACTTGTTTTGGAATTTTCCCCACATATGTTACATCCTCTTGTTCGGCAGGGTCTCGCGGGCGTGGCGATGCCCTCGGTTTGTGGCTGAGAGTCACGGTTTGCAAACAGTTAAGAGTAGTTCGGGGAGTTTAAAATCGTTGATTTTCGGCGAGAATTTTCCGTTTCCCCATGTTAATGGATGACAGGAGCCAAAAAGGCGATTAGGGGGTGGGGAGCTTGGACGGCTAATAAAAATTAAACTGGACTAGGTAAGAAAAATTCCCTCTAAATTATTGTAGTAAACAATCTCCTCTATTTTTGTATATCTCAATTTAACCGATACGACCTTCGCCCTATGATGGTTTAGATTTTCCGTTTCGGCCTTTTTCTCCCTTTTTTGGGCGAACACCTTACTTTGAAAGGCAAATAGCGGGCTTCCTGTTGGAGTTAGGTCAAAAGTTAGAGCACGTGAGTCGTAGGGCTCGAGTAGACGAAGAAGTTTCGTATTCGCGACATTTCTGTACGACATTCGTACGGACCGTGGCGGACGATTAAACGTGTCTAGGTGGCGCTAGAGAGCCATTTTTGGATTTTCCTGGAATTTTTTGACGTGAGATTGTGGAGTGCCACACTTTTGACGAGTCTTCCAAATTTGGTGAGTTTTTGAGCATGTTTAGGGGGTCAAATTATAGGATTTATCCGTAAAAAAATATATAATAAGAATAATTAAAGCTGCAAGCAGCATTGGTCGGGACCTCGAGACTGCCCGTCGGGGGGGTGGCTATGAACGGTTCAAAATATTTGCTTAAATATTAAAAAAAAAAAAAAAAAATTTTTTATGACTTTTATTTTGAAAAAACTGCATCAAAACCAGCTAATTAGCTAGTGATTTGTGATCGCAGCAACCCCTTTAGGCTACCTACCAAATTTCGGCTCAATCAGACAATGTTTGCTCGCATGCTAACAGGCATGCTAAGCGGCAAGCTAGCCGAGCTGCCTGAAAATGTCTGTTGGGTGCTCCCCAGATGGCCCCGATCCTGAATCTGGTCTTACTTCAATTCTAGTGTAAAAGACACAGCACTTATGGCACAATAAAGGTTTTTCAAAAACTTCCACCGACATGAATTATATGGCCTCAGGCCAGGCCTCCTACGGAGGTCAGTGTGTGACATGAGAGTGACCTGGTGGAGTGCCGGGCCTAGGAGGCCCGGCTTTGTCGGCGGTGTACAAATTATTAAAGAGAGCTGCCGTTGGCCAGGCCTGCGGCCTGGCCTTTCGTAAACTGTGGCTCAAGCCCGTCGGGGTGGCCACGATCCTCTAGACCAGTTAATGATCATTTTTTAAGCGTTTAAAAAATAGTACTTTTTTAATTAGTTTTATTTTGAAAAAAACGGCCTCAAAACCAGCTAATTATGTAGTGATTCATGACCGCAGCGGCCTCATTAGGCCACCTACCAAATTTCAGCTCAATCGGATAATGTTTGTTAAAATGCTAACTGGCATGCTAGGCCTATGTGATCCTGAAAATGTCACTGAGATGCTCCCCCTCCCCCTCCCCCGGTCCCCGGAGCAGGATTGCGCAATCCTGCTGTAGATTTTCACAGCAGGTGCACGTCACTTTGATCGTTAACTGAGAGACCTAGAGTGGGACAGAGTGAAGATGAATTCCAGAACTTTCCGAACAACTGCTCTTAATCTATACTTATCGGGGGAGTATGTGGATAAAAATACCATACTTTTGTAGGAATTTTTGTCCTCTTTAATACTGTTTGGGTTTGGAAGCAGTCAGAGGTAAACTTTGGACACCAGGGGGCGCTGTTTGGCAGGAACGGCAGATTTGGCTCCATCCGCTATAGTGTTAAGATTTCGGACGAGAAAAATGTTACTGTGTCGCTTTAACTCGTCATTCTGGGGACTTGTTTTGGAATTTTCCCCACATATGTTACATCCTCTTGTTCGGCAGGGTCTCGTGGGCGTGGCGATGCCCTCGGTTTGTGGCTGAGAGTCACGGTTTGCAAACAGTTAAGAGTAGTTCGGGGAGTTTAAAATCGTTGATTTTGGGGGATAATTTTCAGTTTCCCCATGTTAATGGATGACAGGAGCCAAAAAGGCGATTAGGGGGTGGGGAGCTTGGATGGCTAATAAAAATTAAACTGGACTAGGTAAGAAAAATTCCCTCTAAATTATTGTAGTAAACAATCTCCTCTATTTTTGTATATCTCAATTTAACCGATACGACCTTCGCCCTATGATGGTTTAGATTTTCCGTTTCGGCCTTTTTCTCCCTTTTTTGGGCGAACACCTTACTTTGAAAGGCAAATAGCCGGCTTCCTGTTGGAGTTAGGTCAAAAGTTAGAGCGCGTCAGTCGTAGGGCTCGAGTAGACGAACAAATTTCGTATTCGCGACATTTCTCTACGACATTCCTACGGACCGTGGCGGGCGATTGCAATTTTCTAGGTGGCGCTAGAGAGCCATTTTTGGATTTTCCTGGAATGTTTTGACATGGTCACCGGCTCTATGCGATTTTTCACGAGCCTGTCAAATTTGGTGAGTTTTTGAGCGTGGCTAGGGGGTCAAATATGAGCGTAACGAAAAAGAAAAATATATAATAATAAGAAACATTCGAAAAACAATATATAATTTCGCCACCAGGTAGTGGCCGCGCCCCCTTCGGGGGCGCGGCCACTCTGAGAGGGTCAGGAGAGTAACCGGATGAGTGCGGGCCCTCCTTCGGAGGGCCCGCACTTTTGGCGACGACGAAATCCAAAAGAGACCTGCCGTTGGCTGGGCCTAGGGCCCACCCGTTGGCGAGGTCCCTAATTAAAGCTGCAAGCAGCATTGGTCGGGACCTCGAGATTGCCCGTCGGGGGGGTGGCTATGAACGGTTAATTAAAAAAATGATTATTTAAGCAAAAAAAAAAAAAAAAACAAATTTGTACTTTTATTTTGAAAAAACGGCGTCGGAACCAGCTAATTAGCTAGTGATGTGTGACCGCAGCACCCCCATTAGGCAACCTACCAAATTTCAGCTCAATCGAACAATGTTTACTAGCATGCTAACGGGCATGCTATGCCGCAAGCTAGCGGATACACCTGAAAATCTCAGTGTGGTACTCCCAAGGTTGCCCCGATCCCAAATCTGGTCTTACTTCAATTCTAGTGTGAATGACACTGCACTTATGGAACAATAAAGGTTTTTCAAAAACTTCCACCGACATGAATTATATGGCCTCAGGCCAGGCCTCCTACGGAGGTCAGTGTGGGACATGAGACTGACCTGGTGGAGTGCCGGGCCTAGGAGGCCCGGCCTTTGTCGGCGTGAACGAAGGTGTGAATGATGCATCAATGAAGGTTTTTCACAAACTTTCACCGACATGAATTACATGTCGCAGGCCAGACCTCGTACAGGTTTTGCATGTCCTCATGACAGGAGAACATGAGACATGAGAGTGAGGTCAGGTCACATGAGAGTAACCTGACCTGAGAATGACTGGTGAGGTCACTCTCAGGTCAAACTGCAGGATATGACAGGCTGTCAATCACACAGCAGTGATGAGCCTGAAGCTACAGGAAGCTGCCCATATATGGAGTGATGCACTGACCAATCACAGTGGAGAATTTCACAGCTGCGCCGAGCGCGGACACTCTGACGTCAGAGTGAGCCAGAGAGGATTATATTAGAAGATTTTGCGAACAACTGCTCTTAATCTATACTTATCGGGGGATTATGTGGATAAAAATACCATACTTTTGTAGGAATTTTTGTCCTCTTTAAGATTGTGTACGCTTGGAAGCAGTCAGAGGTAAACTTTGGACACCAGGGTGCGCTGTTTGGCGACAACGCCGGATATCTCCCATCAGGAATCAATGTAAAAATGTAGAATGAAAAAAATGTTACTCTGTCGCTTTAACTCGTCATTCTGGGGACTTGTTTTGGAATTTTCCCCACATATGTTACATCCTCTTGTTCGGCAGGGTCTCGCAGTCGTGGCGATGCCCTCGGTTTGTGGCTGAGAGTCACGGTTTGCAAACAGTTAAGAGCAGTTCGGGGAGTTTAAAATCGTTGATTTTCGGCGAGAATTATCGGTTTCCCCATGTTAATGGATGACAGGAGCCAAAAAGGCGATTAGGGGGTGGGGAGCTTGGACGGCTAATAAAAATTAAACTGGACTAGGTAAGAAAATTTCCCTCTAGAGTTCAGTAGTAAACAATCTCCTCTATTTTTGTATATCTCAATTTAACCGATGCGACCTTCGCCCTATGATGGTTTAGATTTTCCGTTTCGGCCTTTTTTTGCCTTTTTTGGGTGAACACCTTACTTTGAAAGGCAAATAGCGGCCTTCCTGTTGGAGTTAGGTCAAAAGGTAGAGCGCGTGAGTCATAGGGGTCGAGTAGACGAAGAAGTTTCGTATTCGCTGTTTTTCTCTACGACATTCCTACGGACCGTGGCGGGTGATTGCAATTTTCTAGGTGGCGCTAGAGAGCCATTTTTGGACTTTCTTGGAATTTTTTTATAGAAACCTCGAATGGAGCGCAGACGTGACGAGTCTGCCAAATTGGGTGAGTTTTTGAGCGTGTTTAGGGGGTGAAAAATGAGGCTAAGCGCAAAAAAAAATATATAATAATTAAAGCTGCAAGCAGCATTGGTCGGGACCTCGAGATTGCCCGTCGGGGGTGTGGCTATGAACGGTTCAAAATATTTGCTTAAATATAAAAAAAAAAAAAAAAAAAATTATGACTTTTATTTTGAAAAAACTGCGTCAAAACCAGCTAATTAGCTAGTGATTTGTGATCGCGGCAACCCCATTAGGCTAACTACCAAATTTCGGCTCAATCAGACAATGTTTCCTCGCATGCTAACAGGCATGCTAAGCCGCAAGCTAGCCGAGCTGCCTAAAAATGTCTGTTGGGTGCTCCCCTGATGGCCCCGATCCTGAATCTGGTCTTACTTCAATTCTAGTGTAAAAGACACAGCACTTATGGCACAATAAAGATTTTTCAAAAACTTCCACCGACATGAATTACATGGCCTCAGGCCAAGCCTCCTACAGAGGTCAGTGTGGGACGATGGAGAGACCTGGTGGAGTGCCGGGCCTAGGAGGCCCGGCCTTTGTCGGCGTGAACGAAGGTGTGAATGATGCAGCAATGAAGGTTTTTCACAAACTTCCACCGACATGAATTACATGTCTCAGGCCAGACCTCGTACAGGTTTTGCATGTCCTCATGACAGGAGAACATGAGACATGAGAGTGAGGTCAGGTCACATGAGAGTAACCTGACCTGAGAATGACTGGTGAGGTCACTCTCAGGTCAAACTGCAGGACATGACAGGCTGTCAATCACACAGCAGTGATGAGCCTGAAGCTACAGGAAGCTGCCCATATATGGAGTGATGCACTGACCAATCACAGTGGAGAATTTCACAGCTGCACCGAGCGCGGACACTCTGACGGCAGAGTGAGCCAGAGAGGATTATATTCAAAGATTTTGCGAACAACTGCTCTTAATCTATACTTATCGGGGGAGTATGTGGATAAAAATACCATACTTTTGTAGGGATTTTTGTCCTCTTTCAGAATGTATGGGTTTGGAAGCAGTCGGAGGTAAACTTTGGACACCAGGGTGCGCTGTTTGGCGACAACGCCGGATATCTCCCATCAGGATTCAATGTAAAAATGTAGAACGAAGAAAATGTTACTGTGTCGCTTTAACTCGTCATTCTGGGGACTTGTTTTGGAATTTTCCCCACATATGTTACATCCTCTTGTTCGGCAGGGTCTCGCGGTAGTGGCGATGCCCTCGGTTTGTGGCTGAGAGTCACGGTTTGCAAACAGTTAAGAGTAGTTCGGGGAGTTTAAAATCGTTGATTTTCGGCGAGAATTTTCGGTTTCCCCATGTTAATGGATGACAGGAGCCAAAAAGGCGATTAGGGGGTGGGGAGCTTGGACGGCTAATAAAAATTAAACTGGACTAGGTAAGAAAAATTCCCTCTAAATTATTGTAGTAAACAATCTCCTCTATTTTTGTATATCTCAATTTAACCGATACGACCTTCGCCCTATGATGGTTTAGATTTTCCGTTTCGGCCTTTTTTTGCCTTTTTTGGGTGAACACCTTACTTTGAAAGGCAAATAGCCGGCTTCCTGTTGGAGTTAGGTCAAAAGTTAGAGTGCGTGGGACTTAGGGCTCGAGTAGACGAAGACATTTCGTATTCGCGACATTTCTCTACGACATTCCTACGGACTGTGGCGGGCGATTTAAATTTTCTAGGTGGCGCTAGAGAGCCATTTTTGGATTTTCCTGGAATGTTTTGACATGGTCACCGGCTCTATGCGATTTTTCACGAGCCTGTCAAATTTGGTGAGTTTTTGAGCGTGGCTAGGGGGTCAAATATGAGCGTAACGAAAAAGAAAAATATATAATAATTAAAGCTGCAAGCAGCATTGGTCGGGACCTCGAGACTGCCCGTCGGGGGGGTGGCTATGAACGGTTCAAAATATTTGCTTAAATATAAAAAAAAAAAAAAAAAAAAATTTTTTTTAATGACTTTTATTTTGAAAAAACTGCATCAAAACCAGCTAATTAGCTAATGATTTGTGATCGCAGCAACCCCATTAGGCTACCTACCAAATTTCGGCTCAATCAGACAATGTTTGCTCGCATGCTAACAGGCATGCTAAGCCGCAAGCTAGCCGAGCTGCCTGAAAATGTCTCTTGGGTACTCCCCAGATGGCCCCGATCCTGAATGTGGTCTTACTTCAATTCTAGTGTAAAAGACACAGCACTTATGGCACAATGAAGGTTTTTCAAAAACTTCCACCGACATGAATTATATGGCCTCAGGCCAGGCCTCCTACGGAGGTCAGTGTGTGACATGAGAGTGACCTGGTGGAGTGCCGGGCCTAGGAGGCCCGGCCTTTGTCGGCAGTGTGCGAAGGTGTGAATGATGCAATAAAGGTTTTTCACAAACTTCCACCGACATGAATTACACGTCTCAGGCCAGACCTCGTACAGGTTTTGCATGTCCTCATGACAGGAGAACATGAGACATGAGAGTGAGGTCAGGTCACATGAGAGTAACCTGACCTGAGAATGACTGCTGAGGTCACTCTCAGGTCAAACTGCAGGATATGACAGGCTGTCAATCACACAGCAGTGATGAGCCTGAAGCTACAGGAAGCTGCCCATATATGGAGTGATGCACTGACCAATCACAGTGGAGAATTTCACAGCTGCGCCGAGCGCGGACACTCTGACGTCAGAGTGTGAGACAGGGAGGATTATATTAGAAGATTTTGCGAACAACTGCTCTTAATCTATACTTATCGGGGGAGTATGTGGACAAAAATACCATACTTTTGTAGGAATTTTTGTCCTCTTTAAGATTGTGTACGCTTGGAAGCAGTCAGAGGTAAACTTTGGACACCAGGGGGCGCTGTTTGGCAGGAACGGCAGATTTGGCTCCATCCGCTATAGTGTTAAGATTTCGGACGAGAAAAATGTTACTGTGTCGCTTTAACTCGTCATTCTGGGGACTTGTTTTGGAATTTTCCCCACATATGTTACATCCTCTTGTTCGGCAGGGTCTCGTGTACGTGGCGATGCCCTCGGTTTGTGGCTGAGAGTCACGGTTTTCAAACAGTTAAGAGTAGTTCGGGGAGTTGTAAATCGTTGATTTTCGGCGAGAATTTTCGGTTTCCCCATGTTAATGGATGACAGGAGCCAAAAAGGCGATTAGGGGGTGGGGAGCTTGGACGGCTAATAAAAATTAAACTGGACTAGGTAAGAAAATTTCCCTCTAGTGTTCAGTAGTAAACAATCTCCTCTATTTTTGTATATCTCAATTGAACCGATGCGACCTTCGCCCTATGAGGAGTTAAATTTTCCGTTTCGGCCTTTTTTTCCCTTTTTTGGGCGAACACCTTACTTTGAAAGGCAAATAGCCTGCTTCCTGTTGGAGTTAGGTCAAAAGTTAGAGCGCGTGAGTCGTAGGGCTCGAGTAGACGAACAAGTTTCGTATTAGCGACATTTCTCTACGACATTCCTACGGACCGTGGCGGGCGATTGAAATGTTCTAGGTGGCGCTAGAGAGCCATTTTTGAACTTTCCTGGAATGTTTTGACATGATCTTCTGAAGGCTGCAACTTTTCACGAGCCATCCAAATTTGGTGAGTTTTTGAGCGTGGCCAGGGGGTCAAATATGAGCGTAAGTGAAAAGAAAAAAAAAAAAAATATATAATTAAAGCTGCAAGCAGCATTGGTCGGGACCTCGAGACTGCCCGTCGGGGGGGTGGCTATGAACGGTTAATAAAAAAGACAATTTTTTAAGTAAAAAAAAAAAAAAGACTTTTATTTTGAAAAAACGGCGTCAAAACCAGCTAATTAGCTAGTGATTTGTGATCGCAGCAACCCCATTAGGCTACCTACCAAATTTCGGCTCAATCAGACAATGTTTGCGACCATGCTAGCAGGCATGCTAAGCCGCAAGCTAGCCGAGCTGCCTGAAAATGTCTGTTAGGTACTCCCCAGATGGCCCCGATCCTGAATCTGGTCTTACTTCAATTGTAGTGTAAAAGACACAGCACTTATGGCACAATAAAGGTTTTTCAAAAACTTCCACCGACATGAATTACATGGCCTAAGGCCAAGCCTCCTACAGAGGTCAGTGTGGGACATGAGAGTGACCTGGTGGAGTGCCGGGCCTAGGAGGCCCGGCTTTGTCGTTGGTGTACAAATTACAAAAGGAAGCTGGCGTTGGCCAGGCCTGTGGCCTGGTCTTTCGTAAACTGTGGCCAAGCCCGTCGGGGTGGCCACGATCCTCTAGACCAGTTAATGATCATTTTTTAACTTAAAAAAAAACAGTATTTTTTTAATTACTTTTATTTTGAAAAAACCGGCCTCAAAACCAGCTAATTATGTAGTGATTCATGACCGCAGCGGCCCCATTAGGCCACCTACCAAATTTCAGCTAAATCGGATAATGTTTGTTAAAATGCTAACGGGCTTGCTAGGCCTATGTGATCCTGAAAATGTCACTGAGATGCTCCCCCTCCCCCTCCCCCGGTCCCCGCAGCAGGATTGCGCAATCCTGCTGTAGATTTTCACAGCAGGTGCACGTCACTTTGATCGTTAAGTGTGAGAGCTAGAGTGGGAGAGATATTTTCATAATTCCAAGATGTCGCAAACAACTGCTCTGAATCCATAGTTATCGGGGGAGTATGTGGATAAAAATACCATACTTTTGTAGGAATTTTTGTCCTCTTTCAAACGGTGTGGGTGTGGAAGCAGTCAGAGGTAAACTGTGGACACCAGGGGGCGCTGTTTGGCACTAACGGCAGATTGGGCTCCATCCGCTACAGTATTAAATTCTGGGGCGAAAAGAATGTTACTCTATCACTTTAACTCGTCATTCTGGGGACTTGTTTTGGAATTTTCCCCACATATGTTACATCCTCTTGTTCGGCAGGGTCTCGTGAGCGTGGCGATGCCCTCGGTTTGTGGCTGAGAGTCACGGTTTGCAAACAGTTAAGAGTAGTTCGGGGAGTTTAAAATCGTTGATTTTCGGCGAGAATTTTCCGTTTCCCCATGTTAATGGATGACAGGAGCCAAAAAGGCGATTAGGGGGTGGGGAGCTTGGACGGCTAATAAAAATTAAACTGGACTAGGTAAGAAAAATTCCCTCTAAATATTTGTAGTAAACAATCTCCTCTATTTTTGTATATCTCAATTTAACCGATGCGACCTTCGCCCTATGATGGTTTAGATTTTCCGTTTCAGCCTTTTTTTGCCTTTTTTGGGTGAACACCTTACTTTGAAAGGCAAATAGTGGGCTTCCTGTTGGAGTTAGGTCAAAAGTTAGAGCACGTGAGTCGTAGGGCTCGAGTAGACGAATAAGTTTCGTATTCGCAACATTTCTCTACGACATTCCTACAGACCGTGGCGGGCGATTGCAATTTTCTAGGTGGCGCTAGAGAGCCATTTTTGGACTTTCATGGAATGTTTTGACATGATCTTCTGAAGGCTGCGACTTTTCACGAGCCATCCAAATTTGGTGAGTTTTTGAGCGTGGCTAGGGGGTCAAATATGAGTGAAAGTGAAAAGAAAAATAATATATAATTAAAGCTGCAAGCAGCATTGGTCGGGACCTCGAGATTGCCCGTCGGGGGGGTGGCTATCAACGGTTAATTAAAAAAAATATTATTTAAGCAAAAAAAAAAAAAAAAAAAAAATTGTACTTTTATTTTGAAAAAACGGCGTCGGAACCAGCTAATTAGCTAGTGATGTGTGACCGCAGCACCCCCATTAGGCAACCTACCAAATTTCAGCTCAATCGAACAATGTTTACTAGCATGCTAACGGGCATGCTATGCCGCAAGCTAGCGGATGCACCTGAAAATCTCAGTGTGGTACTCCCCAGGTTGCCCCGATCCCAAATCTGGTCTTACTTCAATTCTAGTGTGAATGACACTGCACTTATGGAACAATAAAGGTTTTTCAAAAACTTCCACCGACATGAATTATATGGCCTCAGGCCAGGCCTCCTACGGAGGTCAGTGTGTGACATGAGACTGACCTGGTGGAGTGCCGGGCCTAGGAGGCCCGGCCTTTGTCGGTGGTGTACGGAGGTGTGAATGACGCAGCACTTATGGAACAGGAAAGGTTTTTCAAAAACTTCCACCGACATGAATGTGAGGGCCTTTGTCAGTTGTGTACGGATTACAAAAGTAAGCTGGCATTGGCCAGGCCTGCGGCCTGGCCTTTCGTAAACTGTGGCTCAAGCCCGTCGGGGTGGCCACGATACTCTAGACCAGTTAATGATCATTTTTTATCTTTTAAAAAAAATAGTATTTTTTTAATTACTTTTATTTTGAAAGAAACGGCTGAAAACCAGCTAATTATGTAGTGATTCATGACCGCAGCGGCCCCATTAGGCCACCTACCAAACTTCAGCTCAATCGGATAATGTTTGTTAAAATGCTAACGGGCTTGCTAGGCCTATGAGATCCTGAAAATGTCACTGAGATGCTCCACCTCCCCCTCCCCCGGTCCCCGGAGCAGGATTGCGCAATCCTGCTGTAGGATTTCACAGCAGGTGCACGTCACTTTGGCTCATTAAGTGTCAGAGCTAGAGTGGAAGAGAGTGAAGATGAATTCCAGAACTTTGCGAACAACTGCTCTGAATCCATAGTTATCGGGGGAGTATGTGGATAAAAATACCATACTTTTGTAGGAATTTGTATCCTCTTTCGGACTGTGTGGGTTTGGAAGCAGTCGAAGGTAAAATTTGGACACCAGGGGGCGCTGTTTGGCGACAACGCCGGATATCTCCCATCAGGATTCAATGTAAAAATGTAGAACGGAAAAAATGTTACTCTGTCGCTTTAACTCGTCATTCTGGGGACTTGTTTTGGAATTTTCCCCACATATGTTACATCCTCTTGTTCGGCAGGGTCTCGCGGTCGTGGCGATGCCCTCGGTTTGTGGCTGAGAGTCACGGTTTGCAAACAGTTAAGAGTAGTTCGGGGAGTTTAAAATCGTTGATTTTGGGGGAGAATTTTCGGTTTCCCCATGTTAATGGATGACAGGAGCCAAAAAGGCGATTAGGGGGTGGGGAGCTTGGACGGCTAATAAAAATTAAACTGGACTAGGTAAGAAAAATTCCCTCTAAATATTTGTAGTAAACAATCTCCTCTATTTTTGTATATCTCAATTTAACCGATACGACCTTCGCCCTATGATGGTTTAGATTTTCCGTTTCGGCCTTTTTTTGCCTTTTTTGGGCGAACACCTTACTTTGAAAGGCAAATAGCGGCCTTCCTGTTGGAGTTAGGTCAAAAGTTAGAGCGCGTGAGTCGTAGGGCTCGAGTAGACGAACAAATTTCGTATTCGCGACATTTCTCTACGACATTCCTACGGACCGTGGCGGGCGATTAAATGTGTCTAGGTGGCGCTAGAGAGCCATTTTTGGAATTTAATGGAATTTATTGACGTGATAATATAGATTGCCACACTTTTGACGAGTCTTCCAAATTTGGTGAGTTTTTGAGCGTGTTTAGGGGGTCAAATATGCGATTTAGTCCGTGAAAGAAAAAGAAAAATAAAAAAAGAATAAACATTCGAAAAACAATATATAATTTCGCCACCAGGTAGTGGCCGACGCCCCCTTCGGGGGCGTCGGCCACTCTGGGAGGGTCAGGGGAGTAACCGGATGAGTGCGGGCCCTCCTTCGGAGGGCCCGCACTTTTGGCGACGACGAAATCCAAAAGAGACCTGCCGTTGGCTGGGCTTAGGGCCCAGCCGTTGGCGAGGTCCCTAATTAAAGCTGCAAGCAGCATTGGTCGGGACCTCGAGATTGCCCGTCGGGGGGGTGGCTATGAACGGTTCAAAATATTTGCTTAAATATAAATAAAAAAAAAAAAAACATTTTGTATGACTTTTATTTTGAAAAAACTGCGTCAAAATCAGCTAATTAGCTAGTGATTTGTGATCGCGGCAACCCCATTAGGCTACCTACCAAATTTCGGCTCAATCCGACAATGTTTGCTCGCATGGTAACAGGCATGCTAAGCCGCAAGCTAGCCGAGCTGCCTGAAAATGTCTCTTGGGTACTCCCCAGATGGCCCCGATCCTGAATGTGGTCTTACTTCAATTCTAGTGTAAAAGACACAGCACTTATGGCACAATAACGGTTTTTCAAAAACTTCCACCGACATGAATTATATGGCCTCAGGCCAGGCCTCCTACGGAGGTCAGTGTGGGACATGAGAGTGACCTGGTGGAGTGCCGGGCCTAGGAGGCCCGGCTTTGTCGGCGGTGTACAAATTACAAAAGAGAGCTGCCGTTGGCCAGGCCTGCGGCCTGGCCTTTCGTAAACTGTGGCTCAAGCCCGTTGGGGTGGCCACGATCCTCTAGACCAGTTAATGATCATTTTTTAAGCGTTTAAAAAACAGTACTTTTTTAATTAGTTTTATTTTGAAAAAAACGGCCTCAAAACCAGCTAATTATGTAGTGATTCATGACCGCAGCGGCCCCATTAGGCCACCTACCAAATTTCAGCTCAATCGGATAATGTTTGTTAAAATGCTAACGGACATGCTAGGCCTATGTGATCCTGAAAATGTCACTGAGATGCTCCCCCTCCCCCTCCCCCGGTCCCCGGAGCAGGATTGCGCAATCCTGTTGTAGATTTTCACAGCAGCTGCACGTCACTTTGATCGTTAACTGAGAGACCTAGAGTGTGAGAGAGTGAAGATGAATTCCAGAACTTTGCGAACAACTGCTCTGAATCCATAGTTATCGGGGGAGTATGTGGATAAAAATACCATACTTTTGTAGGAATTTTTGTCCTCTTTCAGACGGTGTGGGTGTGGAAGCAGTCAGAGGTAAACTGTGGACACCAGGGGGCGCTGTTTGGCACTAACGGCAGATTGGGCTCCATCCGCTACAGTATTAAATTCTGGGGCGAAAAGAATGTTACTCTATCATTTTAACTCGTCATTCTGGGGACTTGTTTTGGAATTTTCCCCACATATGTTACATCCTCTTGTTCGGCAGGGTCTCGTGGGCGTGGCGATGCCCTCGGTTTGTGGCTGAGAGTCACGGTTTGCAAACAGTTAAGAGTAGTTCGGGGAGTTTAAAATCGTTGATTTTCGGCGAGAATTTTCCGTTTCCCCATGTTAATGGATGACAGGAGCCAAAAAGGCGATTAGGGGGTGGGGAGCTTGGACGGCTAATAAAAATTAAACTGGACTAGGTAAGAAAAATTCCCTCTAAATTATTGTAGTAAACAATCTCCTCTATTTTTGTATATCTCAATTTAACCGATACGACCTTCGCCCTATGATGGTTTAGATTTTCCGTTTCGGCCTTTTTTTGCCTTTTTTGGGTGAACACCTTACTTTGAAAGGCAAATAGCGGCCTTCCTGTTGGAGTTAGGTCAAAAGTTAGAGCGCGTGAGTCGTAGGGCTCGAGTAGACGAAGAAGTTTCGTATTCGCGACATTTCTCTACGACATTCCTACGGACCGTGGCGGGCGATTGCAATTTTCTAGGTGGCGCTAGAGAGCCATTTTTGGACTTTCATGGAATGTTTTGACATGATCTTCTGAAGGCTGCGACTTTTCACGAGCCATCCAAATTTGGTGAGTTTTTGAGCGTGGCTAGGGGGTCAAATATGAGTGAAAGTGAAAAGAAAAATAATATATAATTAAAGCTGCAAGCAGCATTGGTCGGGACCTCGAGACTGCCCGTCGGGGGGGTGGCTATGAACGGTTAATAAAAAATTATATGATTTAAGTAAAAAAAAAAAAAAAAAAAAAATTTGGACTTTTATTTTGAAAATGCGGGGTCAAAACCAGCTAATTAGCTAGTGGTTTGGGACCGCAGCGCTCCCATTAGGCCACCTACCAAATTTCAGCTCAATCGGACAATGTTTGGTAGCATGCTAATGTGCATGCTATGCCGCAAGCTAGCGGATACACCTGAAAAGCTCAGTGTGGTACTCCCCAGGTTGCCCCGATCCCGAATCTGGTCTTACTTCAATTCTAGTGTGAATGACACTGCACTTATGGAACAATAAATGTTTTTCAAAAACTTCCACCGACATGAATTATATGGCCTCAGGCCAGGCCTCCTACGGAGGTCAGTGTGTGACATGAGACTGACCTGGTGGAGTGCCGGGCCTAGGAGGCCCGGCCTTTGTCGGCGTAAACGAAGGTGTGATTGATCCAGCAATAAAGGTTTTTCACAAACTCTCACCGACATGAATTACATGTCTCAGGCCAGACCTCGTACAGGTTTTGCATGTCCTCATGACAGGAGAACATGAGACATGAGAGTGAGGTCAGGTCACATGAGAGTAACCTGACCTGAGAATGACTGCTGAGGTCACTCTCAGGTCAAACTGCAGGATATGACAGGCTGTCAATCACACAGCAGTGATGAGCCTGAAGCTACAGGAAGCTGCCCATATATGGAGTGATGCACTGACCAATCACAGTGGAGAATTTCACAGCTGCACCGAGCGCGGACACTCTGACGTCAGAGTGTGAGACAGGGAGGATTATATTAGAAGATTTTGCGAACAACTGCTCTTAATCTATACTTATCGGGGGAGTATGTGGACAAAAATACCATACTTTTGTAGGAATTTTTGTCGTCTTTAATACTGTGTGGGTTTGGAAGCAGTCAGAGGTAAACTTTGGACACCAGGGGGCGCTGTTTGGCAGGAACGGCAGATTTGGCTTCATCCGCTATAGTGTTAAGATTTCGGACGAGAAAAATGTTACTGTGTCGCTTTAACTCGTCATTCTGGGGACTTGTTTTGGAATTTTCCCCACATATGTTACATCCTCTTGTTCGGCAGGGTCTCGTGGGCGTGGCGATGCCCTCGGTTTGTGGCTGAGAGTCACGGTTTGCAAGCAGTTAAGAGTAGTTCGGGGAGTTTAAAATCGTTGATTTTGTGGGAGAATTTTCTGTTTCCCCATGTTAATGGATGACAGGAGCCAAAAAGGCGATTAGGGGGTGGGGAGCTTGGACGGCTAATAAAAATTAAACTGGACTAGGTAAGAAAATTTCCCTCTAGTGTTCAGTAGTAAACAATCTCCTCTATTTTTGTATATCTCAATTTAACCGATGCGACCTTCGCCCTATGAGGAGTTAAATTTTCCGTTTCGGCCTTTTTTGGCCTTTTTTGGGTGAACACCTTACTTTGAAAGGCAATTAGCGGCCTTCCTGTTGGAGTTAGGTCAAAAGTTAGAGCGCGTGAGTCGTAGGGCTCGAGTAGACGAACAAATTTCGTATTCGCCACATTTCTCTACGACATTCCTACGGACCGTGGCGGGCGATTTCAATTTTGTAGGTGGCGCTAGAGAGCCATTTTTGGAATTTCCTGGAATGTTTTGACATGATCTTCTGAAGGCTGCGACTTTTCACGAGCCATCCAAATTTGGTGAGTTTTTGAGTGTGGCTAGGGGGTCAAATATGAGCAAAAGTGAAAAGAAAAAAAATAATATATAATTAAAGCTGCAAGCAGCATTGGTCGGGACCTCGAGACTGCCCGTCGGGGGGGTGGCTATGAACGGTTAATAAAAAATTATATGATTTAAGTAAAAAAAAAAAAAAAAAAAAAATTTGGACTTTTATTTTGAAAATGCGGGGTCAAAACCAGCTAATTAGCTAGTGGTTTGGGACCGCAGCGCTCCCATTAGGCCACCTACCAAATTTCAGCTCAATCGGACAATGTTTGGTAGCATGCTAATGTGCATGCTATGCCGCAAGCTAGCGGATACACCTGAAAAGCTCAGTGTGGTACTCCCCAGGTTGCCCCGATCCCGAATCTGGTCTTACTTCAATTCTAGTGTGAATGACACTGCACTTATGGAACAATAAATGTTTTTCAAAAACTTCCACCGACATGAATTATATGGCCTCAGGCCAGGCCTCCTACGGAGGTCAGTGTGTGACATGAGACTGACCTGGTGGAGTGCCGGGCCTAGGAGGCCCGGCCTTTGTCGGCGTAAACGAAGGTGTGATTGATCCAGCAATAAAGGTTTTTCACAAACTCTCACCGACATGAATTACATGTCTCAGGCCAGACCTCGTACAGGTTTTGCATGTCCTCATGACAGGAGAACATGAGACATGAGAGTGAGGTCAGGTCACATGAGAGTAACCTGACCTGAGAATGACTGCTGAGGTCACTCTCAGGTCAAACTGCAGGATATGACAGGCTGTCAATCACACAGCAGTGATGAGCCTGAAGCTACAGGAAGCTGCCCATATATGGAGTGATGCACTGACCAATCACAGTGGAGAATTTCACAGCTGCACCGAGCGCGGACACTCTGACGTCAGAGTGTGAGACAGGGAGGATTATATTAGAAGATTTTGCGAACAACTGCTCTTAATCTATACTTATCGGGGGAGTATGTGGACAAAAATACCATACTTTTGTAGGAATTTTTGTCGTCTTTAATACTGTGTGGGTTTGGAAGCAGTCAGAGGTAAACTTTGGACACCAGGGGGCGCTGTTTGGCAGGAACGGCAGATTTGGCTTCATCCGCTATAGTGTTAAGATTTCGGACGAGAAAAATGTTACTGTGTCGCTTTAACTCGTCATTCTGGGGACTTGTTTTGGAATTTTCCCCACATATGTTACATCCTCTTGTTCGGCAGGGTCTCGTGGGCGTGGCGATGCCCTCGGTTTGTGGCTGAGAGTCACGGTTTGCAAGCAGTTAAGAGTAGTTCGGGGAGTTTAAAATCGTTGATTTTGTGGGAGAATTTTCTGTTTCCCCATGTTAATGGATGACAGGAGCCAAAAAGGCGATTAGGGGGTGGGGAGCTTGGACGGCTAATAAAAATTAAACTGGACTAGGTAAGAAAATTTCCCTCTAGTGTTCAGTAGTAAACAATCTCCTCTATTTTTGTATATCTCAATTTAACCGATGCGACCTTCGCCCTATGAGGAGTTAAATTTTCCGTTTCGGCCTTTTTTTGCCTTTTTTGGGTGAACACCTTACTTTGAAAGGCAATTAGCGGCCTTCCTGTTGGAGTTAGGTCAAAAGTTAGAGCGCGTGAGTCGTAGGGCTCGAGTAGACGAACAAATTTCGTATTCGCCACATTTCTCTACGACATTCCTACGGACCGTGGCGGGCGATTTCAATTTTGTAGGTGGCGCTAGAGAGCCATTTTTGGAATTTCCTGGAATGTTTTGACATGATCTTCTGAAGGCTGCGACTTTTCACGAGCCATCCAAATTTGGTGAGTTTTTGAGTGTGGCTAGGGGGTCAAATATGAGCAAAAGTGAAAAGAAAAAAAATAATATATAATAATAATAATAAGAAACATTCGAAATACAATAAGAACTTCGCCACCAGGTAGTGGCCGCGCCCCCTTCGGGGGCGCGGCCACTGTGAGAGGGTCAGGGGAGGTCCTGGATGAGTGCGGGCCCTCCTTCGGAGGGCCCGCACTTTTGGCGACGACGAAATCCAAAAGAGACCTGCCGTTGGCTGGGCCTAGGGCCCACCCGTTGGCGAGGTCCCTAATAAGAAACATTCGAAAAACAATATATAATTTCGCCACCAGGTAGTGGCCGCGCCCCCTTCGGGGGCGCGGCCACTCTGGGAGGGTCAGGAGAGTTCTGGATGAGTGTGGGGCCTCCTGCGGAGGCCCCACACTTTTGGCGACGACGAAATCCAAAAGAGACCTGCCGTTGGCTGGGCCTAGGGCCCACCCGTTGGCGAGGTCCCTAATTAAAGCTGCAAGCAGCATTGGTCGGGACCTCGAGATTGCCCGTCGGGGGTTGTGGCTATGAACGGTTAATTAAAAAAAATATTATTTAAGCAAAAAAAAAAAAAAAAAAAAATTTGTACTTTTATTTTGAAAAAACGGCGTCGGAACCAGCTAATTAGCTAGTGATTTGTGACCGCAGCACCCCCATTAGGCCACCTACCAAATTTCAGCTCAATCGAACAATGTTTACTAGCATGCTAACGGGCATGCTATGCCGCAAGCTAGCGGATACACCTGAAAATCTCAGTGTGGTACTCCCCAGGTTGCCCCGATCCCAAATCTGGTCTTACTTCAATTCTAGTGTGAATGACACTGCACTTATGGAACAATAAAGGTTTTTCAAAAACTTCCACCGACATGAATTTTATGGCCTCAGGCCAGGCCTCCTACGGAGGTCAGTGTGTGACATGAGAGTGACCTGGTGGAGTGCCGGGCCTAGGAGGCCCGGCCTTTGTCGGCAGTGTGCGAAGGTGTGAATGATGCAATAAAGGTTTTTCACAAACTTCCACCGACATGAATTACATGTCTCAGGCCAGACCTCGTACAGGTTTTGCATGTCCTCATGACAGGAGAACATGAGACATGAGAGTGAGGTCAGGTCACATGAGAGTAACCTGACCTGAGAATGACTGCTGAGGTCACTCTCAGGTCAAACTGCAGGATATGACAGGCTGTCAATCACACAGCAGTGATGAGCCTGAAGCTACAGGAAGCTGCCCATATATGGAGTGATGCACTGACCAATCACAGTGGAGAATTTCACAGCTGCACCGAGCGCGGACACTCTGACGTCAGAGTGAGACAGGGAGGATTATATTCAAAGATTTTGCGAACAAGTGCTCTTAATCTATACTTATCGGGGGAGTATGTGGATAAAAATACCATACTTTTGTAGGAATTTTTGTCCTCTTTAAGACGGTGTACGCTTGGAAGCAGTCGGAGGTAAACTTTGGTCACCAGGGTGCGCTGTTTGGCGACAACGCCGGATATCTCCCATCAGGATTCAATGTAAAAATGTAGAATGAAAAAAATGTTACTGTGCCGCTTTAACTCATCATTCTGGGGACTTGTTGTGGAATTTTCCCCACATATGTTACATCCTCTTGTTCGGCAGGGTCTCGCTGTAGTGGCGATGCCCTCGGTTTGTGGCTGAGAGTCACGGTTTGCAAACAGTTAAGAGTAGTTCGGGGAGTTTAAAATCGTAGATTTTGGAGGAGAATTTTCGGTTTCCCCATGTTAATGGATGACAGGAGCCAAAAAGGCGTTTAGGGGGTGGGGAGCTTGGACGGCTAATAAAAATTAAACTGGACTAGGTAAGAAAATTTCCCTCTAGAGTTCAGTAGTAAACAATCTCCTCTATTTTTGTATATCTCAATTTAACCGATGCGACCTTCGCCCTATGAGGAGTTAAATTTTCCGTTTCTGCCTTTTTTTCCCTTTTTTGGGCGAATACCTTACATTGAAAGGCAAATAGCCGGCTTCCTGTTGGAGTTAGGTCAAAAGTTAGAGCGCGTGAGTCGTAGGGGTCGAGTAGACGAAGAAGTTTCGTATTCGCGACATTTCTCTACGATTTTCCTACGGACCGTGGCGGGCGATTGCAATTTTCTAGGTGGCGCTAGAGAGCCATTTTTGGACTTTCCTGGAATGTTTTGACATGGTCACCGGCTCTATGCGATTTTTCACGAGCCATCCAAATTTGGTGAGTTTTTGAGCGTGGATAGGGGGTCCAATATGAGTGAAAGCGTAAAAAACGAAGATAAAAGAATAATTAAAGCTGCAAGCAGCATTGGTCGGGACCTCGAGACTGCCCGTCGGGGGGGTGGCTATGAACGGTTCAGAATATTTGCTTAAATATTAAAAAAAAAATAAAAAAAATTTGTATGACTTTTATTTTGAAAAAACTGCATCAAAACCAGCTAATTAGCTAGTGATTTGTGATCGCAGCAAGCCCATTAGGCTACCTACCAAATTTCGGCTCAATCAGACAATGTTTCCTTGCATGCTAACAGGCATGCTAAGCCGCAAGCTAGCCGAGCTGCCTAAAAATGTCTGTTGGGTGCTCCCCAGATGGCCCCGATCCTGAATCTGGTCTTACTTCAATTCTAGTGTAAAAGACACAGCACTTATGGCACAATAAAGGTTTTTCAAAAACTTCCACCTACATGAATTATATGGCCTCAGGCCAGGCCTCCTACGGAGGTCAGTGTGTGACATGAGAGTGACCTGGTGGAGTGCCGGGCCTAGGAGGCCCGGCCTTTGTCGGCAGTGTGCGAAGGTGTGAATGATGCAATAAAGGTTTTTCACAAACTTCCACCGACATGAATTACACGTCTCAGGCCAGACCTCGTACAGGTTTTGCATGTCCTCATGACAGGAGAACATGAGACATGAGAGTGAGGTCAGGTCACATGAGAGTAACCTGACCTGAGAATGACTGCTGAGGTCACTCTCAGGTCAAACTGCAGGATATGACAGGCTGTCAATCACACAGCAGTGATGAGCCTGAAGCTACAGGAAGCTGCCCATATATGGAGTGATGCACTGACCAATCACAGTGGAGAATTTCACAGCTGCGCCGAGCGCGGACACTCTGACGGCAGAGTGAGCCAGAGAGGATTATATTCAAAGATTTTGCGAACAACTGCTCTTAATCTATACTTATCGGGGGAGTATGTGGATAAAAATACCATACTTTTGTAGGGATTTTTGTCCTCTTTCAGAATGTATGGGTTTGGAAGCAGTCGGAGGTAAACTTTGGACACCAGGGTGCGCTGTTTGGCGACAACGCCGGATATCTCCCATCAGGATTCAATGTAAAAATGTAGAACGAAGAAAATGTTACTGTGTCGCTTTAACTCGTCATTCTGGGGACTTGTTTTGGAATTTTCCCCACATATGTTACATCCTCTTGTTCGGCAGGGTCTCGTGTACGTGGCGATGCCCTCGGTTTGTGGCTGAGAGTCACGGTTTGCAAACAGTTAAGAGTAGTTCGGGGAGTTTAAAATCGTTGATTTTCGGCGAGAATTTTCCGTTTCCCCATGTTAATGGATGACAGGAGCCAAAATGCCGATTAGGGGGTGGGGAGCTTGGACGGCTAATAAAAATTAAACTGGACTAGGTAAGAAAATTTCCCTCTAGAGTTCAGTAGTAAACAATCTCCTCTATTTTTGTATATCTCAATTTAACCGATGCGACCTTCGCCCTATGAGGAGTTAAATTTTCCGTTTCTGCCTTTTTTTCCCTTTTTTGGGCGAATACCTTACATTGAAAGGCAAATAGCCGGCTTCCTGTTGGAGTTAGGTCAAAAGTTAGAGCGCGTGAGTCGTAGGGGTCGAGTAGACGAAGAAGTTTCGTATTCGCTGTTTTTCTCTACGACATTCTTACGGACCGTGGCGGGTGATTGCAATTTTCTAGGTGGCGCTAGAGAGCCATTTTTGGATTTTTGGGGAATTTTTTGACGTGAGATTGTGGAGTGCCACACTTTTGACGAGTCTCCCAAATTTGGTGAGTTTTTGAGCGTGTTTAGGGGGTTCGGAGGGCCCGCACTTTTGGCGACGACGAAATCCAAAAGAGACCTGCCGTTGGCTGGGCCTAGGGCCCACCCGTTGGCGAGGTCCCTAATAATAAGAAACATTCGAAATACAATATATAATTTCGCCACCAGGTAGTGGCCGACGCCCCCTTCGGGGGCGTCGGCCACTCTGGGAGGGTCAGGCGAGGGCCTGGATGAGTGCGGGCCCTCCTTCGGAGGGCCCGCACTTTTGGCGACGACGAAATCCAAAAGAGACCTGCCGTTGGCTGGGCCTAGGGCCCACCCGTTGGCGAGGTCCCTAATAAGAAACATTCGAAAAACAATATATAATTTCGCCACCAGGTAGTGGCCGCGCCCCCTTCGGGGGCGCGGCCACTCTGGGAGGGTCAGGAGAGTTCTGGATGAGTGTGGGGCCTCCTGCGGAGGCCCCACACTTTTGGCGACGACGAAATCCAAAAGAGACCTGCCGTTGGCTGGGCCTAGGGCCCACCCGTTGGCGAGGTCCCTAATAATAAGAAAAAACATTCGAAAAACAATATATAATTTCGCCACCAGGTAGTGGCCGACGCCCCCTTCGGGGGCGTCGGCCACTCTGGGAGGGTCAGGAGAGGGCCTGGATGAGTGCGGGCCCTCCTTCGGAGGGCCCGCACTTTTGGCGACGACGAAATCCAAAAGAGACCTGCCGTTGGCATGGGCCTAGGGCCCATGCCGTTGGCGAGGTCCCTAATTAAAGCTGCAAGCAGCATTGGTCGGGACCTCGAGATTGCCCGTCGGGGGGGTGGCTATGAACGGTTAATTAAAAAAAAAATTATTTAAGCAAAAAAAAAAAAAAAAAAAATTAGGACTTTTATTTTGAAAAAACGGAGTCGGAACCAGCTAATTAGCTAGTGATTTGTGACCGCAGCACCCCCATTAGGCCACCTACCTAATTTCAGCTCAATCGAACAATGTTTACTAGCATGCTAACGGGCATGCTATGCCGCAAGCTAGCGGATACACCTGAAAATCTCAGTGTGCTACTCCCCAGGTTGCCCCGATCCCAAATCTGGTCTTACTTCAATTCTAGTGTGAATGACACTGCACTTATGGAACAATAAAGGTTTTTCAAAAACTTCCACCGACATGAATTATATGGCCTCAGGCCAGGCCTCCTACGGAGGTCAGTGTGTGACATGAGAGTGACCTGGTGGAGTGCCGGGCCTAGGAGGCCCGGCCTTTGTCGGCGTAAACGAAGGTGTGATTGATCCAGCAATAAAGGTTTTTCACAAACTCTCACCGACATGAATTACATGTCTCAGGCCAGACCTCGTACAGGTTTTGCATGTCCTCATGACAGGAGAACATGAGACACGAGAGTGAGGTCAGGTCACATGAGAATAACCTGACCTGAGAATGACTGGTGAGGTCACTCTCAGGTCAAACTGCAGGATATGACAGGCTGTCAATCACACAGCAGTGATGAGCCTGAAGCTACAGGAAGCTGCCCATATATGGAGTGATGCACTGACCAATCACAGTGGAGAATTTCACAGCTGCGCCGAGCGCGGACACTCTGACGTCAGAGTGTGAGACAGGGAGGATTATATTAGAAGATTTTGCGAACAACTGGTCTTAATCTATACTTATCGGGGGAGTATGTGGACAAAAATACCATACTTTTGTAGGAATTTTTGTCGTCTTTAATACTGTCTGGGTTTGGAAGCAGTCAGAGGTAAAGTTTGGACACCAGGGGGCGCTGTTTGGCAGGAACGGCAGATTTGGCTCATCCGCTATAGTGTTAAGATTTCGGACGAGAAAAATGTTACTGTGTCGCTTTAACTCGTCATTCTGGGGACTTGTTTTGGAATTTTCCCCACATATGTTACATCCTCTTGTTCGGCAGGGTCTCGTGAGCGTGGCGATGCCCTCGGTTTGTGGCTGAGAGTCACGGTTTGCAAGCAGTTAAGAGTAGTTCGGGGAGTTTTAAATCGTTGATTTTGTGGGAGAATTTTCCATTTCCCCATGTATTCGGATGACAGGATGGGGAGAGCCGATTTCGGGGTGGGGAGCTTGGACGGCTAATAAAAATTAAACTGGACTAGGTAAGAAAATTTCCCTCTAGAGTTCAGTAGTAAACAATCTCCTCTATTTTTGTATATCTCAATTTAACCGATGCGACCTTCGCCCTATGAGGAGTTAAATTTTCCGTTTCTGCCTTTTTTTCCCTTTTTTGGGCGAACACCTTACTTTGAAAGGCAAATAGCCGGCTTCCTGTTGGAGTTAGGTCAAAAGTTAGAGCGCGTGAGTCGTAGGGCTCGAGCAGACGAAGAAGTTTTGTATTCGCGACATTTCTCTACGACATTCCTACGGACCGTGGCGGGCGATTGCAATTTTCTAGGTGGCGCTAGAGAGCCATTTTTGGATTTTTTGGGAATTTTTTGACGTGAGATTGTGGAGTGCCACATTTTTGACGAGTCTCCCAAATTTGGTGAGTTTTTGAGCGTGTTTAGGGGGTTCGGAGGGCCCGCACTTTTGGCGACGACGAAATCCAAAAGAGACCTGCCGTTGGCTGGGCCTAGGGCCCAGCCGTTGGCGAGGTCCCTAATTAAAGCTGCAAGCAGCATTGGTCGGGACCTCGAGACTGCCCGTCGGGGGGGTGGCTATGAACGGTTCAAAATATTTGCTTAAATATTAAAAAAAAAAAAAAAAAACATTTTTATGACTTTTATTTTGAAAAAACTGCGTCAAAACCAGCTAGTTAGCTAGTGATTTGTGATCGCAGCAACCCCATTAGGCTACCTACCAAATTTCGGGTCAATCAGACAATGTTTCCTCGCATGCTAACAGGCATGCTAAGCCGCAAGCTAGCCGAGCTGCCTGAAAATGTCTGTTGGGTGCTCCCCAGATGGCCCCGATCCTGAATCTGGTCTTACTTCAATTCTAGTGTAAAAGACACAGCACTTATGGCACAATAAAGGTTTTTCAAAAACTTCCACCGACATGAATTATATGGCCTCAGGCCAGGCCTCCTACGGAGGTCAGTGTGTGACATGAGAGTGACCTGGTGGAGTGCCGGGCCTAGGAGGCCCGGCTTTGTCGGCGGTGTACAAATTATTAAAGAGAGCTGCCGTTGGCCAGGCCTGCGGCCTGGCCTTTCGTAAACTGTGGCTCAAGCCCGTCGGGGTGGCCACGATCCTCTAGACCAGTTAATGATCATTTTTTAAGCGTTTAAAAAATAGTACTTTTTTAATTAGTTTTATTTTGAAAAAAACGGCCTCAAAACCAGCTAATTATGTAGTGATTCATGACCGCAGCGGCCTCATTAGGCCACCTACCAAATTTCAGCTCAATCGGATAATGTTTGTTAAAATGCTAACTGGCATGCTAGGCCTATGTGATCCTGAAAATGTCACTGAGATGCTCCCCCTCCCCCTCCCCCGGTCCCCGGAGCAGGATTGCGCAATCCTGCTGTAGATTTTCACAGCAGGTGCACGTCACTTTGGCTCATTAAGTGTCAGAGCTAGAGTGGGAGAGAGTGAAGATGAATTCCAGAACTTTCCGAACAACTGCTCTTAATCTATACTTATCGGGGGAGTATGTGGATAAAAATACCATACTTTTGTAGGAATTTTTGTCCTCTTTAATACTGTCTGGGTTTGGAAGCAGTCAGAGGTAAACTTTGGACACCAGGGGGCGCTGTTTGGCAGGAACGGCAGATTGGGCTCCATCCGCTATAGTGTTAAGATTTCGGACGAGAAAAATGTTACTGTGTCGCTTTAACTCGTAATTCTGGGGATTTGTTTTGGAATTTTCCCCACATATGTTACATCCTCTTGTTCGGCAGGGTCTCGCGGGCGTGGCGATGCCCTCGGTTTGTGGCTGAGAGTCACGGTTTGCAAACAGTTAAGAGTAGTTCGGGGAGTTTAAAATCGTTGATTTTCGGCGAGAATTGTCCGTTTCCCCATGTTAATGGATGACAGGAGCCAAAAAGGCGATTAGGGGGTGGGGAGCTTGGACGGCTAATAAAAATTAAACTGGACTAGGTAAGAAAAATTCCCTCTAAATTATTGTAGTAAACAATCTCCTCTATTTTTGTATATCTCAATTTAACCGATACGACCTTCGCCCTATGATGGTTTAGATTTTCCGTTTCGGCCTTTTTTTGCCTTTTTTGGGTGAACACCTTACTTTGAAAGGCAAATAGTGGGCTTCCTGTTGGAGTTAGGTCAAAAGTTAGAGCGCGTGAGTCGTAGGGCTCGAGTAGACGAAGAAGTTTCGTATCTGCGACATTTCTCTACGACATTCCTACGGACCGTGGCGGGCGATTTAAAGTGTCTAGGTGGCGCTAGAGAGGCATTTTTGGATTTTCTCTGAATTTTTTTACGTGAGATTGTGGAGTGCCACACTTTTGAGGAGTCTTCCAAATTTGGTGAGTTTTTGAGCGTGTTTAGGGGGTCAAAATGAGGGATTTATCCGCGAAATAAAGAATAATAATAAACATTCGAAAAACAATATATAATTTCGCCACCAGGTAGTGGCCGCGCCCCCTTCGGGGGCGCGGCCACTCTGAGGGGGTCAGGAGAGTTCTGGATGAGTGTGGGGCCTCCGCAGGAGGCCCCACACTTTTGGCGACGACGAAATCCAAAAGAGACCTGCCGTTGGCTGGGCCTAGGGCCCACCCGTTGGCGAGGTCCCTAATTAAAGCTGCAAGCAGCATTGGTCGGGACCTCGAGACTGCCCGTCGGGGGGGTGGCTATGAACGGTTAATTAAAAAAAATATTATTGAAGCAAAAAAAATAAAATAAAAAAATTAGTACTTTTATTTAGAAAAAACGGCGTCGGAACCAGCCAATTAGCTAGTGATGTGTGACCGCAGCACC
>NC_137673.1:9991292-10106292 GCF_963422515.1 Blennius ocellaris | reverse complement strand
GCTCTTTAAGATGTTTTCGTTAAAATCTCCCACCATTATAATTGTGTTACTGAGGACGTCCAGCCGATCCAGTAACCTGCCCAGGTTTTGAAACAATAAAGACTTTGGATAACATGGTGGGCGATAAATGACGGCTATCACTACGTTCAGGTTGTTACACAGGCACACCAAACACTCCAGATTACAATCGGGTACCTGCACAATGTCACAGTCCAAATGGCCTACAGTGTATAAGCCCACTCCACCATGTTCTAGATGCTGTAGCTCTAACAATTTGGGGTTGCTGCTACTGTAACACAAGGCTCGAGGGCGGCTGTGGAAAACGTAGCCGTCAATCTGGACGGCGTCTGATGACGACTGTGCAGTGAGCCACGTTTCTGTGACGGCAATACAGGTAGGCTGTAAATGCCGCGTGCAAGACGCCAAGTCCACCAGGTGGCGGCTTAAATTTTGAACGTTCATCAAGTACAGGGAGAAACTGTGTGTACTTGATGAAGGCTTTGGCTGCTCAATCAAAAATGGAGGCATGCTGTCCACGGCCTCCTTGATGGCGTCTTTGCAGTAGATGACCTTCTCTTTAAAACCTTGGATGATCAGTCCAGACAAAGTCCTGACGCGACTCAGCGCCACGTACGCCTGCCCGGGTGCAAACACCCTCTTTAAACAAACCACGGCCCGGTCCACCGTCAACCCCTGCACCTTATGCACCGTACAGGCCCAGGCCAGCTTGAGAGGGAACTGACGGCGCAAACCTCCACGCTTGGTGGCCTTCTCCTCCTGCGGCTCAATGGCAGTAGAATGTGGGCATTCTACTGACGCGTGTGCACGTTGTTTCCTCCTCGCCAAGCCAATTCTCTCCTCGTCAAATCTGACAAAAACTGTGAGAGGAAACTTTGCGTTCTCTCTCAACTCAATATGAGTGACCGTGCCACACGCTCCATTGACCAGGCCATCCTCCACGTCCACGTTCTTGCACAACATGACGCGCGCGTTCTTCGCCAAACACAGACTCTCCTGTAATGACGTGTCCGACGCGCGACTGTGATGCCCTGCAATCAGCTCCAACTTGCCGGTCCTACTATTGTTCATGTAGTCCTGGGCCTCTATGGTGATGAAGTCAGGACAAACCTCAAACAGCTGCTTCAGATTGTGCTCACTGACTTGTGCGTTGGTGGGGAAAATATGCAAGGCAGAGCTCTCCTCGCCGGTCTCGCGCGACTTCAACAGTTGAACGTCACTGTCTAACATGGGGGTGTCCTTGGAGCGCACTCTCAACCTGTTCAGCAGGCCTGCAAACACGCCATCCTTCTGCCTAACCACGGTGTGCAGCTGCACCACACTGAAGTTCACCCACAGGTCCACACCTACCTGACTGCGATACAGCGGCTTCCCTTTAACGGGAGGCAGCTGGTAGAAGTCCCCGACCGCGATGATGCTGACGTTACCAAACGGGGAAAAGTCTCCCGTCTGCTTCAACTGCCTCAAACGACCATGGACGTACGCCAACAGATTGTGATCAACCATACTGATCTCGTCAATGATGAGGATTTGGACGTGACTAAATTTTGCTCTCAGAGAGTTTACTTTATCTTCCCCTAAAGGAACGTAAGGTAAGCCAGAGTGTTTGCCAATACTCAGCGTGTGGTGGATTGTGGCTGCATTTAAATTGTAAGCAGCGATGCCCGTAGGCGCGGCTAACAAAACAGAAATCCCGTCTGGTTGAGGACAAAGTGTGGACAATAGTCTCCCTGCTTCGTACTGAATAGCCCTGATCAAATGAGACTTCCCCGTGCCAGCACCACCCGTCACAAACACATGCAAAGGCTTGGGGTTCTTCCCCATCACCTTTTCCAAACACCACTGCCTAACCTGGTAGAACACGGCCATCTGTGTCTCGTTCAAAGACCTAACCAGAGACAAACCCTCGCTCCGAGACAAGATGCACCGGTTCCTCTCTAACTGTGCGACCTGTTTAGCTCCAACAACTAAATCTGGAACGTTCTCCTGCACGTCCAGTAGCTGCTCATCCGGGATCTCTCCTCCCTGCTGCTGCCGTCCCTCTTCTAGACATTCACGGCGTTCTACCTCCTGTTCAGGACAGAGTGCACCCCAAGCGTCCTCCTCGCCCCCCTGGAGCTGCTCAGCTATCTCCTGAGCCTCCTCTAGCTCAGCACAGTCCACCTCGAACCTGGCCCTGTTCTGGTCTACCACCGACTTCACCGAATGGACGGAACCATCGTGGAACGTCACCTGTCCGTTGTTATAGAACTGAGCAAAGAGCTCAAAGCCTTCAGGTTTGAGCTCTGAGTCAGTTCTATAAGGAAGGAAGAGCTGCAACAAACTCTGGAAATGAGCCTCCTCCTGCTTCTCTAAGTTGAACCTCATGTAACGGACGACGGCAAACTGAGATCGCGTTCTCCTCAAGATGAAGCCCAAATCGTTCCTCAAGGGGATTCTCTTCTCAGACTTTTCGTTCTTGGAGAGAACACGATACTCCGACGCAAACGTGGCTATACACATGTCCTCGAAGACATCACCGCCGGGCCTGCACTTGAACTTGTCCACTAGACTGGTCATCCACATGTCTTCCGTCCTCAGCTCATGTGACGCCGCCCTCTGTTTTAACACGCTGAGGGGTAAACTCATCTTCACTATGTTGGAGCCGGTGGGGATGAAAACCACCTTCCTAGAACACTCCTTCAGATGCATGTTCGTTAGCCTATACACCGCCTCCTGCGCACAAACGTCCCTGTTGTGTAAATATACACTGCCCAGCTTCTTCAGAGCTTCTCTAGCAGAGAGATTCCCTTGTTTGGTTGCTTCTTTTTGTGCATTGCTCAATAAAAGGCCAATCTCTCTCTCTGCTTTCGTAATGTACGATATAATATATATGACTACGGCGTAGGCGTCGGTGATATAGCTAAGGTCCATGTTGGCGTTCCAGCACTTCAACAACTGCTTACTGTGCTGATTGACCCAGACCTCTTCAAGCCCTCTCCTATACACCACGGTGGTCTTCTTCTCTACCCTCCTGTAGGCCATCTCCATAACGTCCTGGTTGATGTCCAGACTCTGAAAAAACTGCTCAGTGCTAGCAAAGTGGACCTCACCTTCTGCTGCCGCTCTAACTGCACACTTGATCCCTTCCAGAACCCTCTGAGCTACTTCTTTTGGCATGCCGCTCTGGTCCTCAAAACATTTACACACTGGCTTGTCTTCTGAATCAGGATCCTTCTCGGCCTCCTGTGACTGGTTTTTGTCACATTTGCATTCCTTTTTCCTGCAAATGAACGTTCTAGCAGTCACGGGTTTGGGGAAATTGAAACGACACGTGGTTTTGTTCTTCCTACACGTCTTAGAGTGTCGTTTAGAATGCGTTTGCACCGATGACACAATGTCCAATAATTGGTCATCGTCTGTGGGCAGCTCACATGACACGTATCGGTCGATGAACTGCACCACCTCCTCATCTGTGTTCTTACTAATTTGGGGAGCGCCCTCGATCCAGAACAAACAGTGAACATGAGGAGAGCCGCGCTGCTGGAACTCAACACGATAGAAGTAGTCAACGATTTTGCCAATTGGTTGACAAGGAGCCATAAGAACCTCTTTCAGAAAACAATGCCACCTGTAATCAAACATCCTGGCTGCTGTAACTGGATTACGACGCAACAACTCGCACCTCTCCGCCCACTCTAAATCCTCCGCCGTCTGCGACCTGCCCTCCTGTCTAAGGATGCTGGTCAGGAGGTTAGTCCAGCGCATGTCCGCAGACGAAAATGAAACAAACCAAGTAGGAATCCCTAACTGACGGAGAGCAGCCATGATGTCTCTCTGAGCGCCCTGCCAAAACGCCGGAGTACCTCTAATAGGTCGCAAAAACCTGTAACCGTCGTCGAACTCTAGAAGCCTCTTCAGAGCCTCCTCGTCCATCAGCATGCGCTGATTAATCCTCCTAGACGCCTGACCTCCTTTACCCTTACGCAACGCCACGGAAATGCTAGAAACCACCTGCTCTAACTCGGACATGTACTGAGCAAAAAATATGTATTCAACATTACTCGCAAAACGACCGTCGGCATTCATGATCCTGTTATTTAAATATCGAGACAACGTCAAATGATTCAACCGCAAATCATGGAAGGTCTTAGTACCTGACGGGAACAAGACGGGGAAACATTTAGCTTCGTTTGTCTTGTCAGAGAGCAACTTAACTGGACTGTTGCCCTCTGCAGGCGCAATGTTGACTATGTCTTCAAAATACTGGTCTAAAGCTTCCTGACCAATGTCAACAGGCATGAGACAAGTGTCCTGAAACATGCAGTGCTGCTGTCTGTCATGTAACATTTCATCTTGGACTACGTCTGCTGGTTCTACCTCTACAGCTTCTTCCTCATCCTTCACCTCATCATCCTCCTGGTGGGTCACCTCTTCCTCAACTTCACCCTCCTCTTCCTCACCAGCTACCCTTGTCTCTTCCTCTTCCTGCTGCCTACAAAACTCATTGACCCACTCTTCATTGAACTCAATGTCTCTATAGTAGCTGTTGGTCCTCTTTAGATAAGCTAGCGCCTGTCTCACACGTAATGCGTCTACAAACTGGTACTCATAATGACCCTTGTAAGTTAACTTACGCTTTAACTTGACCTGTAGCAAAGACCCTTCCATACTCGATCTCGGTAACACATTACTGGTCTGAACAATGTTGGCTGGTACACAGGTGACCGGCCCATGCACCCCGTTCTGACCCCCCTTAGGCAAAGCCAAAACCTTCATGAAGGGGATATGTAAAGCTACCAGGTGCTGCTCTATGCTGTTTAAACATCCCAGTTCTGCAGGAATGGGATCTAACTTCAGGTTATTGATCCAGCATTCAGCTGGCATCTCACCTTTACCAACCTTACCATGGCAAGTGTAGCAGATCCACAGCTGGCCTCTAGAGGGCACCAGCCGGCACGGCACAGCACACTCCTCATTACAGGTGTGTAAATAGTCGTCACTGATGCACCGTCCTGCTACACGAGCCGACGCCTCACTACGATAAGCCTGCCTGTCACAACTCAGCACCTGGTACTTAAACAATAATCTCTGACAAACACAACAAACAAACTCTGGTCCATCTCGAACCTTCTCTAAAAACTGAGCCATGACAAAACTAAAGTCATGTGACCTCTCCTGCTTCTGCTTCCTGGTCAACCGTACACGACTCTTCACCTTCTGCCTCTGGTCTGCACTGCTGTGGTATTTTTTACTGCCCTTGCCTTTGACCCTCTGCCTATGGTCTACACTGCCAGCATATTTTATTCTGCTCAGGTCTTTCATCCTCTGCCTATGGTCTACACTGTCCTGATATTTTTTAATGCTCCTGTCTTTAACTGTCTGCCTATGATCTGCACTTTCATATTTTTTTCTGCTCAGGTCTTTAACTTTCTGTCTATGGTCTACACTGTCAGCATACTTTTTTCTGCTCAGGTCTTTAACTTTCTGTCTATGGTCTACACTGTCAGCATATTTTTTTCTGCTCAGGTCTTTAAGTCTTTGTTTGTACTCTAGCCTACCATGATACTTGCATTTAAGAATTTCTCTCCATTTTAATACATTCTCCCTATTCTGCATGCTTTGTCTATACCTAGTTAAACTCCGCTCTATAACCTTCTGCCTGTAATGAATGTTATGTTTATACCTATTTAAAGTCCGCTCTTTAACGTTCTGTCTATACAGTACATTTTGTTGGTATGTACTGAAATGCCTCCCTTTCACCCTAACTCTGAGCGATGTATTTTGACTATAATTCCGATCACTCTGAGATGCTAAAGCCTCATCATGTATCTCTACACCCTCATCTGATCCTACACTCTCATCCTCAGATCCCCCCACATCTAAACCTAGCTCCTCTCTCACGCTACACCTCAAGTTGTACCCTGTCACTTCTCTAACTTTACAGTAACCGTAACAGCAGCGCAGACCAGGCTCAGAAACACACACAACATTTTCAAAATGGCTGCCCTGACTATTCTCTAAGTAGATGGCCTGTCCTGACAAACCCTGACTAGTGCAGCTGTACTTTATCCACCGACCATCCATAAAAGTAAAAATATCAACTCCCAAACAATCTGCTGCTCCCTGAATCTCCATCTCTGTGGCCCAAGTGCCCACGGATCTCATCCTGGACTGCTGGACGTATTCAGAGACTGAAGAATACTGGCTCCTCAAAAGACTGTGGTACCTCCTGGCCTCCTTCTCTAACGCCTTACACACAGTGAGCCTAATGCTGCGATGCTGCCTCTGGGAACCACTCACAGCCTGAGCGATGGCTCGGAAGAAGCAGTTCCCATCAGCCACTACTTTCTCGTTCCTACACGGAGCACCTAGCGAACCAACCCGTGTGGACAGGGGACCACCGACCTTCACGTAATCTACCTTCAAACGTGAACACAAAGCCCTACACACCTCCACATCTAGAGGACGGAAGACCAGCTCCTCATTCCTCACCGAGCTAATAAACTCTACGTCTGAGTCGACCTCGCTAACGTCGTATCGCCTAGATTTCTTTGACCTGCGAGTGCCAAAAGAAACCTTTCTCTTCGTGCCATCAACAACTGATTCTGCAGTGGAACCGCTACTGAGCTCGCTGGAGAATGTCTGCACAGAAACAGCCGACAGGGCTGGACTGGCAGCACAAACCTCAGCCAGTGTCCTGCCCCCTGGTGGTGGAGGAGAACTCATCACAGCGACGTGACTCTCCACACAAACACCAGGCGGCGCTGGACGAGCAGCACAAACCTCAGCCCATGTCCTGCCCCCTGGTGGTGGAGGAGAACTCATCACAGCGACGTGACTCTCCACAGAAACACCAGGGGGCGCTGGACCGCCACCCCCACTGATGACGATGCCAGCCAGCTCAAACAACTTCTCCGGTAAATCAAAGCACTCGGCCAAACCAAGGATGTAGCGGTGCAGGTCGTCAAGACAAGCAAACTGCAGAACCACGCTGGTACCGTTCTCGAGTGGCAAACCAAGGTTGCTCCGTGAGTGACTGTCCACCACGGCGAACCGTCCATCCTCACAGATGATGGCAGAAGTGTTAGTACACATCGTCAGGAGACACATGTTGTGCTCACTGAAGATCTCCTTCAGTCCGTTTAGCAGACTGAAGGTCACCCTGGCGTCGATTGAGGGTCCTTCGTTCACGCCTATCGTACCCGACACCTCCTCACCACGAGTTAAACCAAAATCCTGCTCGCCTACCGTAACCACCTCGGGCAATTGGGACACGTAAAGAAATCCTGTAGGGTCTGTAATCAACTTCTTGTGCTTTAGATCTGAATACAGCCTGTCGCCTAAGATGACAGTGCGATCCAGATCACGCCTCTCCCATGAAAACACGCTCTGGACTGTATGTCTGGCCAAGCTGGCTGCAGCTATGGCCATGCACTGCACGCTGCGATCAAAACCACCGTTTGACTGGCTAAACGATCCCTGTACGACCTTTGTCAGTCTAGTCCCTGTCTGAGGGTCGGTCACTACTGCCACTGCAGCAGAGGGCGACTCCAACCTCACCGCACCAACCTCAACAACTGACTGGCCTGACAATGAACCACGAGAAACAGGAGGGAGAAAAGGAGACTTAGCTTTAGCTGGAGACCGGGTTCCCTTCCGGATGGTGGACTCGGTCGGCACGGCGGGACAGGCAGCGGGAACGTCCACCACCACCTCCGGCACCACCTCCTCCCGGGACTCCTGCGCCGACGCCTCCCCCTGACACAAAGATGAGACGAGAGAAAATGAGCAAAGGTTATTCGGGTGCTCTGCAAACAAACTGCACTGTGAGCTAACGTGCCAACGTGTGCTAGCTGAGCCACACGGCGTATCAAAACGTGGACTGACCTGCTTCACTGCTGGGCCGGACGGAGAAGCAGCCACGGTCTTCCGGACAGGCGACGGTGTTGCCGGTGCCTACAAAGAACAAAACATCTCTCACTTATTAATTTCCTCAGTCCGACTCCCTCCACGTCAATAAAGCGCACGTCAATCAGGTGTGTAAATACCAACCTGCCGCTTCCTCCGTGGAACGGCTTTGGGCCGACGCACCCGGCGGGGGCTCTGGAGAGAGAAAAAACAGTGTTTGGTGAACGGCGGTCTTCACGTGTGGTCGTCCACAGTGCGTACGAGTGTGTGGTGTCTCACCTGGCCAGCTGGTGGCCCAGCAGGGCCGTCGGAACCAGAAGAAGGCGAGACCTTCTCCATGGCCTCCAACATGGCCCCGCTGAACCACACCGGGTTGGACGGGAGGGCAGGCCGTCGGAGCACAGATGATCCAGCCTTTGAAAAACACAAGACAAGACTGAGTTGGTTTTTGGTCCCACAAAAGGCCACAAACCTCCAATCACAGGACGACTGAGAAAAACACATTACCATTCGCCCTTGTCCAACCGTCGTCCACTCCCAAGGGTTGGTGCGACGGGGCACGGGGACCGTTCCCGTCACCACCACCCTGGGAGCCACCCGAGCACGCGGCGGTGTCCGGGGAGACACCGGGCGCTCGGGCGGAGGTGCCAGCTGCTGGACGCTAGCGTCCCACAGCAGCTGCACCAGGACCGGCATCCCGTCGGAGTCGCTCAGGTGGATCTAGGAAACCAGTGAAGACACGTCAGAAACTTCACCACACGTGCGTGTCACACGTGACAGAAAACAAACTCCTCCCACAACAAAATGTGCTGTACTTACACCGTCGTGGCACCACAGCTCCAACCGACTCAGTGGGAGGTCCTGCGCCACAGACACGAAGGGCACCCCTGACGGACAAACAGAGAAAAACAAACACGCGTCAGGAATTTAATCTTACCCATACAGTGACACACATAAAAATAAATAAATAAATAAAAAAAAAAAACAAAACAAAAAAAAAATTCAAAACAAGATCATGGAATGGCGAGACCAGTAAAGATGCAACCATCAACTTACCCATGCGCACTGCGACGCGGTGGTACTCCTGGACCAGCAGCCGCTGCACCACAGGCTCCACGTTCAAGCGCCCAGGGAATTCGAGCACGAAAACCTCGGGGGGGAAACAACAACATTCAAGTGTTATTAACGTCATTCAAGCTTTCTCCTCTCAGAAGCGTTCACACAACAACAAGAAGGAATAAATCAACACACCTTGGGCCAGCGACTGCAGACCGTAGCCAGGAGGTCGGCGAAGTCCACCGCCGCCTCACCGATGGTCCTGCTGGCCGTCAGGTTGTTGCTGGGGGCCAGCAGACACACGGCGTCCGGGGTCCAGGGGAGGACCGTGTGCTGCACCTCCGTCCTCAGCTGGCTGGCCGCGGCACCTGGAACAGACAGGAAAGCAAAACTAACCTGCCCCTCCGGAATGGCCACGAAGCCGTCCACCACGCCCCTCAGGTGAGAGTCCCCGATGACGAACACGGTCTGGGGAACAGGGGACAAAGTTTTTTTAACAGAGACATCAGCCACGGCTCCTTACAGCTGGCAAGGCAAGAGACACACAAGGCAAGACCAACTCCTACCTTCTTCTCCGGGTCCCGGGGAGGAGTGACCAAGCGTCGGGACTTCTTGGTAAGCTCCGACACCGGCCACTTCCGCACGCGATGCCGGAGCCCCGTGCCACGGCCTGTCGAGACACAGGTTCAAAGCAGAGGGTGTAAACAAGACGTGCACTTTACATATGTGAAGATGTACGTGGGCTCAACATGGAAAACGTCTTATACGTACGAGGCAGGAACTCCGGGACGGCCGGCTCGGCCCTCCACTCCGCCTTCTCCGCCCTCTCCTTCAGGGCCCGAGCCAGACGGTGGGTCTTCTTACGGGGCATCTGGAATCAATTCAACAACAAAACACTTTAGTTCAACATCCTCAAAGCAGAGAGACAGACGAGTGACTGATTCCATCATACTTACAAACCGCATCCATTTACACACTTAGAGGCTGGAGCTGCTGGAAAACAACTGTGTGTGTGTGTGTGTGTGTGTGTGTGTGGGGGGGGGTGTGGATGTGTCTGTGTGTCTCTGTGTGTGGCTATATGTGTCTGTGTGTGTGTGTGTGTGTGTGTGTGTGTGTGTGGGGGGGAGTGGGTGCGTGTGTCTGTGTGTGGGGGGGGTGTGTGTGGGAGTGTCTGTGTGTGTCTATGTGTGTGAGTGTTTGGGTCTGTGGGAGTGTGTGTGTGTGTGTGTGTGTGGGTCTGTGGGAGTGTGTGTGTGTCTGTGTGTGGGTGTGCGTCTGTGTGTGTGTGGGTGTGTGTGTGGGAGTGTCTGTGTGTGTGTGTCTGTGTGTGTGTGGGGGTGTGTGTGGGAGTGTCTGTGTGTGTCTCTATGTGTGTGTGTGTGTGTGTGTCTGTGTGTGTATCTATGTGTGTGTGTCAGTGTGTGTGTGTGTGGGTGTGTGTGTGTGTGTGTGGCTGTATGTGTCTGTGTGAGGGAGTGTGTGTGTGTCGGTGTGTGTATCTATGTGTGTGTGTGTGTGAGTGTGAGTGTGTGTGTTACAGTCACAGAGCCTCTCTAAACATCTCCAGCTACACACACATGAGCACAAGCAGACTATTTTCTTCTCCACACAACAAAGCAGCATCCTAATTGAATGTCTGCTGGCTTAGAGAGCAAGGTCATGACCTCTGACAACACACAGACAGGGAGACACACATGATTGAGGACAAGTCGTCCACGGATGACGTTCCAGCATTTGTTGTTGTTTTTTAAATGTTGCTACTGTAGGAGCTCTGCAGCTTGTTAATGTGGGAAGTTGCTCTTATGTTCTGGGCATGAACGTCTCTACACCGTTACAACATATATTAGTACTGATACACATGTCAAAACTCCTGCATTTGAAACCACACAGTGTTTTTAAACCAGGGTTTAAAGTCCCACCATTGTGACTGCTAATGACGTCATGGTGCTGCTCTGAGTCACATGTCAGTCCAATAGGAGAGTGCACAACATTTAACATGGAGCAGTTCAGAGGAGGACAACATGAGCACACACTCTAAGAAGCCATCAAAACATGCTGTATGGCACCAAAATCAACACTGTGGCCACTGGAGGAGCCCCTCAGCTCTGGAAATGATCACACAGCAGGCTGAAGACATGTTAACCAGCACCTGAACGCATCACTCACTGCAGCATCTATGAAGCTGTTTTCACTTTACGGCTCCTGGTTATGTCAAATTCAGTGTGTCTCTCTGTGTGCTTCAGTGTGTGTGCGTCTGTGTGTGTGCTTCAGTGTGTGGGTCTCTGTGTGTGCTTCAGTGTGTGGGTCTCTGTGTGTGCTTCAGTGTGCGTCTGTGTGTGGGTCTCTGTGTGTGCTTCAGTGTGTAGGTCTCTGTGTGTGCTTCTGTGTGTGGGTCTCTGTGTGTGCTTCTGTGTGTGGGTCTCTGTGTGTCTCTCTGTGTGTGCTTCAGTGTGCGTCTGTGTGTGTGCTTCAGTGTGTGGGTCTCTGTGTGTGCTTCAGTGTGTGGGTCTCTGTGTGTGCTTCAGTGTGCGGGTCTCTGTGTGTCTCTGTGTGTGTGCTTCAGTGTGCGTCAGTGTGTCTCTCTGTGTGTGCTTCAGTGTGCGGGTCTCTGTGTGTCTCTCTGTGTGTGCTTCAGTGTGCGGGTCTCTGTGTGTCTCTCTGTGTGTGCTTCAGTGTGCGGGTCTCTGTGTGTCTCTCTGTGTGTGCTTCAGTGTGTCTCTCTGTGTGTGCTTCAGTGTGTGGGTCTCTGTGTGTGCTTCAGTGTGCGGGTCTCTGTGTGTGCTTCAGTGTGCGGGTCTCTGTGTGTGCTTCAGTGTGCGTCTGTGTGTGGGTCTCTGTGTGTGCTTCAGTGTGCGTCAGTGTGTCTCTGTGTGTGCTTCAGTGTGCGGGTCTCTGTGTGTCTCTCTGTGTGTGCTTCAGTGTGTGGGTCTCTGTGTGTGCTTCAGTGTGCGTCTGTGTGTGGGTCTCTGTGTGTGCTTCAGTGTGTCTCTCTGTGTGTGCTTCAGTGTGCGGGTCTCTGTGTGTGCTTCAGTGTGTGGGTCTCTGTGTGTCTCTCTGTGTGTGCTTCAGTGTGTGGGTCTCTGTGTGTCTCTCTGTGTGTGGGTCTCTGTGTGTCTCTCTGTGTGTGGGTCTCTGTGTGTCTCTCTGTGTGTGCTTCAGTGTGTGGGTCTCTGTGTGTCTCTGTGTGCTTCAGTGTGTGGGTCTCTGTGTGTCTCTCTGTGTGTGCTTCAGTGTGTGGGTCTCTGTGTGTGCTTCAGTGTGTCTCTCTGTGTGTGCTTCAGTGTGCGTCAGTGTGTGCTTCAGTGTGTGGGTCTCTGTGTGTCTCTCTGTGTGTGCTTCAGTGTGTGGGTCTCTGTGTGTCTCTCTGTGCGCGCTTCAGTGTGCGGGTCTCTGTGCGCGCTTCAGTGTGCGGGTCTCTGTGCGCGCTTCAGTGTGCGGGTCTCTGTGCGCGCTTCAGTGTGCGGGTCTCTGTGCGCGCTTCAGTGTGCGGGTCTCTGTGCGCGCTTCAGTGTGCGGGTCTCTGTGCGCGCTTCAGTGTGCGGGTCTCTGTGCGCGCTTCAGTGTGCGGGTCTCTGTGCGCGCTTCAGTGTGCGGGTCTCTGTGCGTGCGTCTCTGTGTGCGTGCTTCAGTGTGTGGGTCTCTGTGTGCGCCTGTCTCTGTGTGCGCGCGCCTGTCTCTGTGTGTGTGCGCGCCTGTCTCTGTGTGTGTGCGCGCCTGTCTCTGTGTGTGTGCGCGCCTGTCTCTGTGTGTGCGCGCGCCTGTGTCTGTGTGCGTTCAGTTTCGACACAGGACTATATGAACATCACAATGACTCGGCATTTCTCAGGCCTTTTACGCACATTTTTCACCAAATATGTTAAAAACCAAGGCGGCAAAACGAGAATGATTTCAGGAAAAAGCCGTACTAATGCAGAACCAATGACGAGAACCAATTTCTGTTCAGTTTGGACGACTTATATGAACTTCACAATGCAATGACGCAGTGTTTCAGTGAGGCCCTCCTCAGGCCTAGGGCGTGGCGCCAGCGCCTCAAGAGGGCCTTTTGCACACATTATTTTACGCACATTATTCACCAAATATGTTCAAAACCAAGGCAGCAAAACGACAAGGCCCGAGGCCTGGCCCACTGAAACACTGCGTCATTGCATTGTTAAGTTCATGGGCGCTGGGCCTCAGGTCTTGGGCCTATAATTGTGAGGCCCCGGGCGTCACAATTATAACTTTTCACATCACTCAGAGGCCCACTGAACTTCATAACGCCAAAACCAAAGCAGCAAAACGATAATTGTTCCAGTACAAACATTTGAGAGTATTTTCACATATTCTCAGGAGGGGTGGGGGCCAGCTTCACATAATACACCTGATTGAGGCTGCGGCCTAGCAGCTAACTGCTTCACACAAGTCATAAAACAACACAATTTTAACTTTTCACATCACTCAGAGCACATAGAAAACTTCCCCCAATATCAGGAACCACTTTAAATAAAGTTCACTTGGAAAACAGGGACTTTTTCCACATCTTCAAAATTTCAACACACAGAATGTTCTAGAAGGACTCACCTCCGCTCTCCAAGTTTGGTCAAAACGGTGAAAATACAACCGATGAAAAACTCTGGATGAAGAAAAAACACGAATCCAACGACGTCCTCCGGTCCTCAAATCCAAAAAAGTGGAAAATATAAAATCTTCTACCTATGGAAAAAAAGCACGGCTCTCTAGCTCACGTAATATGAGAAAAGAGGACGATTGTGGGGCGGTGTCTCAATTTATAGTTCTGACGAACGCTGACATTGACCAATAAGACGCGGAGAATTTGCGCGGGCTTCGAAATGTGATTGGCCAGGACAACTGTCAGTCATCAGATGGGCGATGTTAGCGTTCGTTGCTAACACAACAAGAGCAATGCTACGATAAAAAAGCCGGTCTCGGAGCGTCTACAAACATCACCAGCGCACAGCCACTCACCCTGGAGATGTAGAATGAAACGCTGGGCGTCCTCTGGAGTTTAACATTAAGTTCAAGGTTATATTAGTCCCGGAAGACCTCAAGCTAACGCTAACGGCTAGCGCCGGAGCACAGCCAGTGCGCAGCTAGCATGAGCAGCCTGGTGACGTCACTCTGCCTCAGTACAAGCGGCTCATCACTAAAACTTTTGTTTTGTTCTGCTTTAGTGGGAAGAAGTCACTTTATATGCAGAGACTGTCTCATTGACTCACTCTTTCCTACACTGTCTATCAAAGTAAACATTTTATTTTATATATATACACACTACTTATTTTATTCATTTACATTTTAGTAACTATTCATTTCTGCCCCACAACCAGTATTGAGTTTGTTTAATCTTAATTATATTTGTGGAATTGATTAAAAAAAGGCAACATTTGTAAAAACCACTGTTTCACGTCTGATAAATCAGATTTTTGTGGAGAAGCACATCCTCTTCACTCTTCAGCCGGTGGAAATCCTCTTGTCCTCGTGGTTCCGTGTCCTCGCGTCATACACGTCCAACGCTGCTTCCTGGCTCCCACAGAGACTCCCATTTCAACTGAAAACCACCATCATAACACTCAGTGACACTCCAGCTCAAACCTAAATGTAGTGATGTCATCACCAAGCTTGTGAACAGGCCAAATTGCCAGCCCCTCATTGTAATCACATCTGCTGTTCCTGGAAGAGACCTGAAGCCTGCAGGACCCACTGTGGACACCCCTGGAATAAAGCTGGTTTCTTGTCACCGGTGAAGTGCCGTTGAGCCAGAACAGCAGTGAAAGGTGCTCACAGCCTCCTCTTCTCAGCACCAAACATCAACAAACACATTTTGAGTGACGTGTTGAAGCTTGAACAAAGGTCAGAGACAGACACACAGTCTAGATCACTTTATTCTCATGTTGGACACTCAGTTTGCTACATTGACATCTCTGTCAAGTGTTCAGCATTAACATCAATGTTTGCTATGATCTGGAAGCATTCAGCCCAAACATCCTCATAATAATGTACAAATACATGTGACATCCTCCGTGTTTGTCTTCAGGGACTAATAAAATAGACTCATCATTCAGCGTCAGCTTGATGACTTCCTGCTGTTTCATATATTTAGTGACACAGCCATGCACTGATTTACACACTTGAACCAGGACCTGTTTACTGTCAATGCAGTGCTTTGACAATTCTTGATACACATTCTGCCTTTGGAGCAAAAAGCAATATTGTCATGGGACAAAGCAGAAAGTTGTTTGCAATCTCAAATGGCTTGGTCGTTGTTCAAATGTGGTTTGTTAAAGACATGAAGCACACATGGTCCTTGTGAGAAGTGAAGAGCAAACAGGGACTGACATCATTGAAAGCTTGGTCAACACCATCTTGAATAGCACTCAGTTGATGGTTCCAGCTGCTGCAGATGGTCACATAGAACACAGGTTACCTGAGTGGAAGGTGGAGGAACAACACTGTGGGTTGGATGTGCCAGTGGACCAGTAGGTTGGGCTGCTGGAGCTCCACCACTGTTGGAAGGACAATCAGAAACAGGACATGGCCGCTTTAGTAGCAACAACATACATTTGACACCAGGAGTTTACAGTGCTTTAGCATTCTTACTAGTGATGCTTCCATCCACTGGAAGCATCACTAGACTCATGTCTGCCGTGTGGAATGATTTGACGCTACAGGAGGAGAAAAGTTCAACGGCCGAGTGCAACTTTTGTCAAAGCGCCGTCTCCAGAGGAGGACACGTCCAGCACCCAGCTGCTGAAGCAGAGAGGAGAGGACAAGTTCATTTAGAGCATCTTTTCACATCATCAAACAAATCCTGGTCCCCGAGGCTTTCAACAATGTTCTTTTTGACTCGCTCCATGGGGGGCCATGAGGTTCACCATCTCACCTGACAGAACCAGCAGGCTAGCAGACAGCTTCTTCCACAGAGCAGCACTTTACTGAAGTCTCACCCTGAAACCTGTTAAACACCTTCATGTCATATAATGTCTACATCATTTCTAGCAACAGCAACTACACACTGTTCCCTATTGATGGATTATTTATATATGTCAGTGTGTATGTGTAGGTAATATCTCTTACTGGCAATTCTGGTTGGATGCTAAACTGCATTTCGTTACATTTGTAATGACAACAAGTTGAATCCATCAATCAATACATCACACATGAATTAATAGATTAGAATTAGATTAGATTAGAAGCTTTTATTGTCATTGTACAATAAATTGCACAACGAAATTACGGTGTAGCTAAAAACACACAGTAGACACACAATAAACACAGCAGCCATTCTCACATTCAGCATTCATTCATCTCAGCAGACGCACCATATATACAGAATAACCTAAACATTCACACACACATTCAGCTCTCACACAGTCCCGCTCACACACACCCAAGAACATAGTGCAGTAATGTAAAAAGTTAAAAGAAACGACCGATAATAAGTTATGTAAAATACCAATGTAGCTGCCTGAGGTACCTTGGCTAATAAGTATGTGCGGTTGAGCACAAGGTGCCTGTTATTGCACAGTAATATGGAGTTTGATGTATTGCACACAGTATGAGGTAGATAGTCTGAGGTAGTAGTGTTGAACTGTTCAGTGCCGTATATAATAGCATATAATCTCACCAAGTTTCAGCTGCTGGATGTATTGTGTATTTACACGTCTGCTTCTTTGTAGTACAATGAAGTTGTTCTGGTTGAGAGCCACAGCTTCATCATTCATGTTTCATGTACAAAGCATGAATTTAAATGTTCATGATCATATTCTAGCTACAGGTGAAACAGGTGAAACGTGCATTCATCATCCTCTCACCTGGATAAACAATCCGCGGTCATAATCAGTATTTGTGACTTTACGACGGCTCGCGGTGGCTTGTTAATAATTACAGCACACGTTTCTTGATGCAGTTCATCACTTTCTTACCGCTATGACGTGACGCTCCACAGTGTTCTGAACCTCCTGGCTCCGTCACTCTCCTGCTCCTCCACGGCATGTAGCAGCGACACCGGAGTGTTTCAGTCCCTCGGCCGCAGACTAGAGTTTCTCCCACCTGGATCCGATGTCCGCGTCTTTCAGGAACAAAACTCTGAACTGTTAAACGTTCGACTCAAACTGGGACGTGTCACTGCCGGTGTGACGTCACATCCGGTTCCTGCTCCCAGACGCGATTCAGGCGCCATCTTGGTCAGGTCACCCGCCGCCTCTGATGCATTGATTTGTATCGTGGGAGACGTAATCCGCCTGTAAGAATCATTACTCTCCTAATTTCCACACACGAAAATATGATGGTTAATGCTGAATTGCTTTGTGTTATGTTTTTGGGACTTTTTTGATGACTGATGTATGATGTGTCAATTTAATCCATGTCTCATGTCTACTTTTACAAACAGACAGACAGAGACTCAGAGACATAGGGCCCTTACATACACACCAACAGTGTACACACACACACTCACACCTACAGACAGAAAGACAGACAGACACTCACTCACTCACTCACTCACTCACTCACTCACTCACTCACTCACTCACTCACTCACTCACTCACTCACTCACAGACAGACAGACAGACAGACAGACAGACAGACACTGACTCTCACACTCACAGACAGACAGACAGATCCACTCACTCACTCACTCACTCACTCACAGACAGACAGACAGAAAGACAGACACTCACTCTCACACTCACTCACAGACAGACAGACAGACAGACAGACAGACAGACAGACAGACACTCACTCTCACACTCACTCACAGACAGACAGACAGACAGACAGACAGACAGACAGACAGACAGACAGACAGACAGACAGACACTCACTGTCACACTCACAGACAGACAGACAGACAGACAGATCCACTCACTCACTCACTCACTCACTCATTCACTCACTCACAGACAGACAGACAGACACTCTCACACTCACTCTCACACTCACTCTCACACTCACTCACTGACTCACTCTCTCACAGACAGAGAGACAAGGCCCTAAGGCCCTCAAATTCATGTTGGTGCATGTTTTTGAAAAACCTTTATTGTGCCATAAGTGCAGTGTCATTCACACTAGAATTGAATTGAGACCATTTTTGGGATCGGGGCCACCTGGGGAGTACCACACTGAGATTTTCAGGTGGATCCGCTAGCTTGCGGCGTAGCATGCCCGTTAGCATGCTAGTAAACATTGTCCGATTGAGCCGAAATTTGGTAGGTAGCCTAATGGGGTTGCTGCGATCACAAATCACTAGCTAATTAGCTGGTTTTGACGCAGTTTTTTCAAAATCAAAGTCATAAAAAATTTTTTTTTTTTTTTTTTTTAATATTTAAGCAAATATTTTGAACCGTTCATAGCCACCCCCCCGACGGGCAGTCTCGAGGTCCCGACCAATGCTGCTTGCAGCTTTAATTTTAATTACTTTTATTTTGAAAAAAACGGCTGAAAACCAGCTAATTATGTAGTGATTCATGACCGCAGCGGCCCCATTAGGCCACCTACCAAATTTCAGCTCAATCGGATAATGTTTCTTAGAATGCTAACGGGCTTGCTAGCCCTATGAGATCCTGAAAATGTCACTGAGATGCTCCCCCTCCCCCTCCCCCGGTCCCCGGAGCAGGATTGCGCAATCCTGCTGTAGATTTTCACAGCAGGTGCACGTCACTTTGATCATTAAGTGTGAGAGCTAGAGTGGGAGAGATATTTTCATAATTCCAAGATGTCGCAAACAACTGCTCTGAATCCATAGTTATCGGGGGAGTATGTGGATAAAAATACCATACTTTTGTAGGAATTTTTGTCCTCTTTCAGACGGTGTGGGTGTGGAAGCAGTCAGAGGTAAAGTGTGGACACCAGGGGGCGCTGTTTGGCAGGAACGGCAGATTTGGCTCCATCCACTATAGTGTTAAGATTTCGGACGAGAAAAATGTTACTGTGTCGCTTTAACTCGTCATTCTGGGGACTTGTTTTGGAATTTTCCCCACATATGTTACATCCTCTTGTTCGGCAGGGTCTCGTGGGCGTGGCGATGCCCTCGGTTTGTGGCTGAGAGTCACGGTTTGCAAACAGTTAAGAGTAGTTCGGGGAGTTAAAAATCGTTGATTTTGGGGGAGAAATTTCGGTTTCCCCATGTTAATGGATGACAGGAGCCAAAAAGGCGATTAGGGGGTGGGGAGCTTGGACGGCTAATAAAAATTAAACTGGACTAGGTAAGAAAAATTCCCTCTAAATTATTGTAGTAAACAATCTCCTCTATTTTTGTATATCTCAATTTAACCGATACGACCTTCGCCCTATGATGGTTTAGATTTTCCGTTTCGGCCTTTTTCTCCCTTTTTTGGGCGAACACCTTACTTTGAAAGGCAAATAGCCGGCTTCCTGTTGGAGTTAGGTCAAAAGTTAGAGCGCGTGAGTCGTAGGGCTCGAGTAGACGAAGAAGTTTCGTATTCGCGACATTTCTGTACGACATTCGTACGGACCGTGGCGGACGATTAAACGTGTCTAGGTGGCGCTAGAGAGCCATTTTTGGATTTTCTCTGAATTTTTTGACGTGATAATATAGATTGCCACACTTTTGACGAGTCTTCCAAATTTGGTGAGTTTTTGAGCGTGTTTAGGGGGTCAAATATGGGATTTAGTCCGTGAAAAAAAATATAATTAAAGCTGCAAGCAGCATTGGTCGGGACCTCGAAATTGCCCATCGGGGGGGTGGCTATGAACGGTTAATTAAAAAAAATATTATTTAAGGAAAAAAAAAAATAAAAAAAAATTAGTACTTTTATTTTGAAAAAACGGCGTCGGAACCAGCTAATTAGCTAGTGATGTGTGACCGCAGCACCCCCATTAGGCAACCTACCAAATTTCAGCTCAATCGAACAATGTTTACTAGCATGCTAACGGGCATGCTATGCCGCAAGCTAGCGGATACACCTGAAAATCTCAGTGTGGTACTCCCCAGGTTGCCCCGATCCCAAATCTGGTCTTACTTCAATTCTAGTGTGAATGACACTGCACTTATGGAACAATAAAGGTTTTTCAAAAACTTCCACCGACATGAATTATATGGCCTCAGGCCAGGCCTCCTACGGAGGTCAGTGTGGGACATGAGACTGACCTGGTGGAGTGCCGGGCCTAGGAGGCCCGGCCTTTGTCGGCGTGAACGAAGGTGTGAATGATGCAATGAAGGTTTTTCACAAACTTTCACCGACATGAATTACATGTCTCAGGCCAGACCTCGTACAGGTTTTGCATGTCCTCATGACAGGAGAACATGAGACATGAGAGTGAGGTCAGGTCACATGAGAGGAACCTGACCTGAGAATGACTGGTGAGGTCACTCTCAGGTCAAACTGCAGGATATGACAGGCTGTCAATCACACAGCAGTGATGAGCCTGAAGCTACAGGAAGCTGCCCATATATGGAGTGATGCACTGACCAATCACAGTGGAGAATTTCACAGCTGCACCGAGCGCGGACACTCTGACGGCAGAGTGAGCCAGAGAGGATTATATTAGAAGATTTTGCAAACAACTGCTCTTAATCTATACTTATCGGGGGAGTATGTGGATAAAAATACCATAGTTTTGTAGGAATTTTTGTTCTCTTTCAGAATGTGTGGGTTTGGAAGCAGTCGGAGGTAAACTTTGGACACCAGGGTGCGCTGTTTGGCGACAACGCCGGATATCTCCCATCAGGATTCAATGTAAAAATGTAGAATGAAAAAAATGTTACTGTGTCGCTTTAACTCGTCATTCTGGGGACTTGTTGTGGAATTTTCCCCACATATGTTACATCCTCTTGTTCGGCAGGGTCTCGTGTACGTGGCGATGCCCTCGGTTTGTGGCTGAGAGTCACGGTTTGCACACAGTTAAGAGTAGTTCGGGGAGTTTTAAATTGTAGATTTTGAGGGAGAATTTTCGGTTTCCCCATGTTAATGGATGACAGGAGCCAAAAAGGCGATTAGGGGGTGGGGAGCTTGGACGGCTAATAAAAATTAAACTGGACTAGGTAAGAAAATTTCCCTCTAGAGTTCAGTAGTAAACAATCTCCTCTATTTTTGTATATCTCAATTTAACCGATACGACCTTCGCCCTATGAGGAGTTAAATTTTCCGTTTCTGCCTTTTTTTCCCTTTTTTGGGCGAATACCTTACATTGAAAGGCAAATAGCCGGCTTCCTGTTGGAGTTAGGGCAAAAGTTAGAGCGCGTGAGTCGTAGGGCTCGAGTAGACGAACAAATTTCGTATTCGCGACATTTCTCTACGACATTCCTACGGACCGTGGCGGGTGATTGCAATTTTCTAGGTGGCGCTAGAGAGCCATTTTTGGATTTTTTGGGAATTTTTTGACGTGAGATTGTGGAGTGCCACACTTTTGACGAGTCTCCCAAATTTGGTGAGTTTTTGAGCGTGTTTAGGGGGTTCGGAGGGCCCGCACTTTTGGCGACGACGAAATCCAAAAGAGACCTGCCGTTGGCTGGGCCTAGGGCCCACCCGTTGGCGAGGTCCCTAATAATTAAAGCTGCAAGCAGCATTGGTCGGGACCTCGAGATTGCCCGTCGGGGGGGTGGCTATGAACGGTTAATTAAAAAAAATGTTATTTAAGCAAAAAAAAAAAAAAAAAAAAATTTGTACTTTTATTTTGAAAAAACGGCGTCGGAACCAGCTAATTAGCTAGTGATTTGTGACCGCAGCACCCCCATTAGGCCACCTACCAAATTTCAGCTCAATCGAACAATGTTTACTAGCATGCTAACGGGCATGCTATGCCGCAAGCTAGCGGATACACCTGAAAATCTCAGTGTGGTACTCCCCAGGTTGCCCCGATCCCAAATCTGGTCTTACTTCAATTCTAGTGTGAATGACACTGCACTAATGGAACAATAAAGGTTTTTCAAAAACTTCCACCGACATGAATTATATGGCCTCAGGCCAGGCCTCCTACGGAGGTCAGTGTGGGACATGAGACTGACCTGGTGGAGTGCCGGGCCTAGGAGGCCCGGCCTTTGTCGGCGGTGTGCGAAGGTGTGAATGATGCCATAAAGGTTTTTCACAAACTTCCACCGACATGAATGTGAGGGCCTCAGGCCAGGTCTCGTACAGGTTTTGCATGTCCTCATGACAGGAGAACATGAGACATGAGAGTGAGGTCAGGTCACATGAGAGTAACCTGACCTGAGAATGACTGCTGAGGTCACTCTCAGGTCAAACTGCAGGATATGACAGGCTGTCAATCACACAGCAGTGATGAGCCTGAAGCTACAGGAAGCTGCCCATATATGGAGTGATGCACTGACCAATCACAGTGGAGAATTTCACAGCTGCGCCGAGCGCGGACACTCTGACGGCAGAGTGAGCCAGAGAGGATTATATTCAAAGATTTTGCGAACAACTGCTCTTAATCTATACTTATCGGGGGAGTATGTGGATAAAAATACCATACTTTTGTAGGGATTTTTGTCCTCTTTCAGAATGTATGGGTTTGGAAGCAGTCGGAGGTAAACTTTGGACACCAGGGTGCGCTGTTTGGCGACAACGCCGGATATCTCCCATCAGGATTCAATGTAAAAATGTAGAACGAAGAAAATGTTACTGTGTCGCTTTAACTCGTCATTCTGGGGACTTGTTTTGGAATTTTCCCCACATATGTTACATCCTCTTGTTCGGCAGGGTCTCGCGGTAGTGGCGATGCCCTCGGTTTGTGGCTGAGAGTCACGGTTTGCAAACAGTTAAGAGTAGTTCGGGGAGTTTAAAATCGTGGATTTTGGGGGAGAATTTTATGTTTCCCCATGTTAATGGATGACAGGAGCCAAAAAGGCGATTAGGGGGTGGGGAGCTTGGACGGCTAATAAAAATTAAACTGGACTAGGTAAGAAAATTTCCCTCTAGAGTTCAGTAGTAAACAATCTCCTCTATTTTTGTATATCTCAATTTAACCGATGCGACCTTCGCCCTATGATGGTTTAGATTTTCCGTTTCGGCCTTTTTTTCCCTTTTTTGGCCGAACACCTTACTTTGAAAGGCAAATAGCGGCCTTCCTGTTGGAGTTAGGTCAAAAGTTGGAGCGCGTGAGTCGTAGGGCTCGAGTAGACGAACAAATTTCGTATTTGCGACATTTCTCTACGACATTCGTGCGGACCGTGGCGGGCGATGAAAAGTGTCTAGGTGGCGCTAGAGAGCCATTTTTGGACTTTCTTGGAATTTTTTTACAAAAACCTCGAATGGAGCGCAGACGTGACGAGCCTCCCAAATTTGGTGAGTTTTCGAGCGTGTTTAGGGGGTGAAAAAGGAGTCAGAGCGCAAAAAATATATAATAATTAAAGCTGCAAGCAGCATTGGTCGGGACCTCGAGACTGCCCGTCGGGGGGGGTGGCTATGAACGGTTAATAAAAAATTATATTATTTAAGTAAAAAAAAAAAAAAAAAAAAAAAATTGGACTTTTATTTTTAAAATGCGGGGTCAAAACCAGCTAATTAGCTAGTGGTTTGTGACCGTAGCGCTCCCATTAGGCCACCTACCAAATTTCAGCTCAATCGGACAATGTTTGGTAGCATGCTAATGTGCATGCTATGCCGCAAGCTAGCGGATACACCTGAAAAGCTCAGTGTGGTACTCCCCAGGTTGCCCCGATCCCGAATCTGGTCTTACTTCAATTCTAGTGTGAATGACACTGCACTTATGGAACAATAAAGGTTTTTCAAAAACTTCCACCGACATGAATTATATGGCCTCAGGCCAGGCCTCCTACGGAGGTCAATGTGGGACGATGGAGTGACCTGGTGGAGTGCCGGGCCTAGGAGGCCCGGCCTTTGTCGGCGGTGTAGAAAGGTGTGAATGACGCAGCACTTATGAAACATGAAAGGTTTTTCAAAAACTTCCACCGACATGAATTTGAGGGCCTTTGTCAGTTGTGTACGGATTACAAAAGGAACCTGGCCTTTAACAAACTGCTGCATAAGCCAGCAGGTCAGCCCATAGAGCAGCACTGTAATGTCCCTGGCTCTCCATGCTGTCAATCACACAGCAGTGATGAGCCTGAAGCTACAGGAAGCTGCCCATATATGGAGTGATGCACTGACCAATCACAGTGGAGAATTTCACAGCTGCGCCGAGCGCGGACACTCTGACGTCAGAGTGTGAGACAGGGAGGATTATATTAGAAGATTTTGCGAACAACTGCTCTTAATCTATACTTATCGGGGGAGTATGTGGATAAAAATACCATACTTTTGTAGGGATTTTTGTTCTCTTTCAGAATGTGTGGGTTTGGAAGCAGTCGGAGGTAAACTTTGGACACCAGGGTGCGCTGTTTGGCGACAACGCCGGATATCTCCCATCAGGATTCAATGTAAAAATGTAGAATGAAAAAAATGTTACTGTGTCGCTTTAACCAAACAGCACCAGGGGGCGCTGTTTGGCAGGAACGGCAGATTTGGCTCCATCCGCTATAGTGTTAAGATTTCGGACGAGAAAAATGTTACTGTGTCGCTTTAACTCGTCATTCTGGGGACTTGTTTTGGAATTTTCCCCACATATGTTACATCCTCTTGTTCGGCAGGGTCTCGTGGGCGTGGCGATGCCCTCGGTTTGTGGCTGAGAGTCACGGTTTGCAAACAGTTAAGAGTAGTTCGGGGAGTTTAAAATCGTGGATTTTGGGGGAGAATTTTATGTTTCCCCATGTTAATGGATGACAGGAGCCAAAAAGGCGATTAGGGGGTGGGGAGCTTGGACGGCTAATAAAAATTAAACTGGACTAGGTAAGAAAATTTCCCTCTAGAGTTCAGTAGTAAACAATCTCCTCTATTTTTGTATATCTCAATTTAACCGATGCGATCTTCGCCCTATGAGGAGTTAAATTTTCCGTTTCTGCCTTTTTTTCCCTTTTTTGGGCGAACACCTTACTTTGAAAGGCAAATAGCCGGCTTCCTGTTGGAGTTAGGTCAAAAGTTAGAGCGCGTGAGTCGTAGGGCTCGAGTAGACAAAGAAGTTTTGTATTCGCGACATTTCTGTACGACATTCCTACGGACCGTGGCGGGCGATTGCAATTTTCTAGGTGGCGCTAGAGAGCCATTTTTGGATTTTTTGTGAATTTTTTGACGTGAGATTGTGGAGTGCCACACTTTTGACGAGTCTCCCAAATTTGGTGAGTTTTTGAGCGTGTTTAGGGGGTTCGGAGGGCCCGCACTTTTGGCGACGACGAAATCCAAAAGAGACCTGCCGTTGGCTGGGCCTAGGGCCCACCCGTTGGCGAGGTCCCTAATTAAAGCTGCAAGCAGCATTGGTCGGGACCTCGAGACAGCCCGTCGGGGGGGTGGCTATGAACGGTTAATTAAAAAAAATATTATTTAAGCAAAAAAAAAAAAAAAAAAAACATTTGTACTTTTATTTTGAAAAAACGGCGTCGGAACCAGCTAATTAGCTAGTGATTTGTGACCGCAGAACCCCCATTAGGCCACCTACCAAATTTCAGCTCAATCGAACAATATTTACTAGCATGCTAACGGGCATGCTATGCCGCAAGCTAGCGGATACACCTGAAAATCTCAGTGTGGTACTCCGCAGGATGCCCCGATCCCAAATCTGGTCTTACTTCAATTCTAGTGTGAATGACGCTGCTCTTATGGAACAATAAAGGTTTTTCAAAAACTTCCACCGACATGAATTATATGGCCTCAGGCCAGGCCTCCTACGGAGGTCAATGTGGGACGATGGAGTGACCTGGTGGAGTGCCGGGCCTAGGAGGCCCGGCCTTTGTCGGCGTAAACGAAGGTGTGATTGATCCAGCAATAAAGGTTTTTCACAAACTCTCACCGACATGAATTACATGTCTCAGGCCAGACCTCGTACAGGTTTTGCATGTCCTCATGACAGGAGAACATGAGACACGAGAGTGAGGTCAGGTCACATGAGAGTAACCTGACCTGAGAATGACTGGTGAGGTCACTCTCAGGTCAAACTGCAGGATATGACAGGCTGTCAATCACACAGCAGTGATGAGCCTGAAGCTACAGGAAGCTGCCCATATATGGAGTGATGCACTGACCAATCACAGTGGAGAATTTCACAGCTGCGCCGAGCGCGGACACTCTGACGTCAGAGTGTGAGACAGGGAGGATTATATTAGAAGATTTTGCGAACAACTGCTCTTAATCTATACTTATCGGGGGAGTATGTGGACAAAAATACCATACTTTTGTAGGAATTTTTGTCCTCTTTAATACTGTCTGGGTTTGGAAGCAGTCAGAGGTAAACTTTGGACACCAGGGGGCGCTGTTTGGCAGGAACGGCAGATTTGGCTCCATCCGCTATAGTGTTAAGATTTCGGACAAGAAAAATGTTACTGTGTCGCTTTAACTCGTCATTCTGGGGACTTGTTTTAGAATTTTCCCCACATATGTTACATCCTCTTGTTCGGCAGGGTCTCGTGTACGTGGCGATGCCCTCGGTTTGTGGCTGAGAGTCACGGTTTGCAAACAGTTAAGAGTAGTTCGGGGAGTTTTAAATCGTTGATTTTCGGCGAGAATTTTCCGTTTCCCCATGTTAATGGATGACAGGAGCCAAAAAGGCGATTAGGGGGTGGGGAGCTTGGACGGCTAATAAAAATTAAACTGGACTAGGTAAGAAAATTTCCCTCTAGAGTTCAGTAGTAAACAATCTCCTCTATTTTTGTATATCTCAATTTAACCGATGCGACCTTCGCCCTATGAGGAGTTAAATTTTCCGTTTCTGCCTTTTTTTCCCTTTTTTGGGCGAATACCTTACATTGAAAGGCAAATAGCCGGCTTCCTGTTGGAGTTAGGTCAAAAGTTAGAGCGCGTGAGTCGTAGGGCTCGAGTAGACGAACAAATTTCGTATTCGCGACATTTCTGTACGACATTCCTACGGACCGTGGCGGGTGATTGCAATTTTCTAGGTGGCGCTAGAGAGCCATTTTTGGATTTTTGGGGAATTTTTTGACGTGAGATTGTGGAGTGCCACACTTTTGACGAGTCTCCCAAATTTGGTGAGTTTTTGAGCGTGTTTAGGGGGTTCGGAGGGCCCGCACTTTTGGCGACGACGAAATCCAAAAGAGACCTGCCGTTGGCTGGGCCTAGGGCCCACCCGTTGGCGAGGTCCCTAATTAAAGCTGCAAGCAGCATTGGTCGGGACCTCGAGATTGCCCGTCGGGGGGGTGGCTATGAACGGTTAATTAAAAAAAATATTATTTAAGCAAAAAAAAAAAAAAAAAAAAATTTGTACTTTTATTTTGAAAAAACGGCGTCAAAACCAGCTAATTAGCTAGTGATTTGTGATTGCAGCACCCCCATTAGGCTACCTACCAAATTTCGGCTCAATCAGACAATGTTTGCTCGCATGCTAACAGGCATGCTAAGCCGCAAGCTAGCCGAGCTGCCTGAAAATGTCTGTTGGGTGCTCCCCAGATGGCCCCGATCCCAAATCTGGTCTTACTTCAATTCTAGTGTGAATGACACTGCACTTATGGAACAATAAAGGTTTTTCAAAAACTTCCACCGACATGAATTATATGGCCTCAGGCCAGGCCTCCTACGGAGGTCAGTGTGGGACATGAGACTGACCTGGTGGAGTGCCGGGCCTAGGAGGCCCGGCCTTTGTCGGCGTGAACGAAGGTGTGAATGATGCATCAATGAAGGTTTTTCACAAACTTTCACCGACATGAATTACATGTCTCAGGCCAGACCTCGTACAGGTTTTGCATGTCCTCATGACAGGACAACATGAGACATGAGAGTGAGGTCAGGTCACATGAGAGTAACCTGACCTGAGAATGACTGCTGAGGTCACTCTCAGGTCAAACTGCAGGATATGACAGGCTGTCAATCACACAGCAGTGATGAGCCTGAAGCTACAGGAAGCTGCCCATATATGGAGTGATGCACTGACCAATCACAGTGGAGAATTTCACAGCTGCGCCGAGCGCGGACACTCTGACGTCAGAGTGAGACAGAGAGGATTATATTAGAAGATTTTGCGAACAACTGCTCTTAATCTATACTTATCGGGGGAGTATGTGGATAAAAGTACCATACTTTTGTAGGAATTTTTGTCGTCTTTAATACTGTGTGGGTTTGGAAGCAGTCAGAGGTAAAGTTTGGACACCAGGGGGCGCTGTTTGGCAGGAACGGCAGATTTGGCTCCATCCGCTATAGTGTTAAGATTTCGGACGAGAAAAATGTTACTGTGTCGCTTTAACTCGTCATTCTGGGGACTTGTTTTGGAATTTTCCCCACATATGTTACATCCTCTTGTTCGGCAGGGTCTCGTGGGCGTGGCGATGCCCTCGGTTTGTGGCTGAGAGTCACGGTTTGCAAACAGTTAAGAGTAGTTCGGGGAGTTTAAAATCGTTGATTTTCGGCGAGAATTGTCCGTTTCCCCATGTTAATGGATGACAGGAGCCAAAAAGGCGATTAGGGGGTGGGGAGCTTGGACGGCTAATAAAAATTAAACTGGACTAGGTAAGAAAATTTCCCTCTAGAGTTCAGTAGTAAACAATCTCCTCTATTTTTGTATATCTCAATTTAACCGATACGACCTTCGCCCTATGATGGTTTAGATTTTCCGTTTCGGCCTTTTTTTGCCTTTTTTGGGTGAACACCTTACTTTGAAAGGCAAATAGCGGCCTTCCTGTTGGAGTTAGGTCAAAAGTTAGAGTGCCTGAGTCGTAGGGGTCGAGTAGACGAAGAAGTTTCGTATTCGCTGTTTTTCTCTACGACATTCCTACGGACCGTGGCGGGTGATTGCAATTTTCTAGGTGGCGCTAGAGAGCCATTTTTGGACTTTCTTGGAATTTTTTAATAGAAACCTCGAATGGAGCGCAGACGTGACGAGACTTCCAAATTTGGTGAGTTTTCGAGCGTGTTTAGGGGGTGAAAAATGAGTGAGAGCGCAAAAAAAAACGGAATAATAATAATAAAAAACATTCGAAAAACAATATACAATTTCGCCACCACGTCAGAGTGGCCGGGGCCCCCTTCGGGGGCCCCGGCCACTCTGACAGGGTCAGACAGTGTCCGAATGTCATTCGGCGACGACGAAATCCAAAAGAGACCTGCCGTTGGCTGGGCCTAGGGCCCACCCGTTGGCGAGGTCCCTAATTAAAGCTGCAAGCAGCATTGGTCGGGACCTCGAGATTGCCCGTCGGGGGTGTGGCTATGAACGGTTCAAAATATTTGCTTAAATATAAAAAAAAAAAAAAAAAAAAATTATGACTTTTATTTTGAAAAAACTGCGTCAAAACCAGCTAATTAGCTAGTGATTTGTGATCGCGGCAACCCCATTAGGCTAACTACCAAATTTCGGCTCAATCAGACAATGTTTCCTCGCATGCTAACAGGCATGCTAAGCCGCAAGCTAGCCGAGCTGCCTAAAAATGTCTGTTGGGTGCTCCCCTGATGGCCCCGATCCTGAATCTGGTCTTACTTCAATTCTAGTGTAAAAGACACAGCACTTATGGCACAATAAAGATTTTTCAAAAACTTCCACCGACATGAATTACATGGCCTCAGGCCAAGCCTCCTACAGAGGTCAGTGTGGGACGATGGAGAGACCTGGTGGAGTGCCGGGCCTAGGAGGCCCGGCCTTTGTCGGCGTGAACGAAGGTGTGAATGATGCAGCAATGAAGGTTTTTCACAAACTTCCACCGACATGAATTACATGTCTCAGGCCAGACCTCGTACAGGTTTTGCATGTCCTCATGACAGGAGAACATGAGACATGAGAGTGAGGTCAGGTCACATGAGAGTAACCTGACCTGAGAATGACTGGTGAGGTCACTCTCAGGTCAAACTGCAGGACATGACAGGCTGTCAATCACACAGCAGTGATGAGCCTGAAGCTACAGGAAGCTGCCCATATATGGAGTGATGCACTGACCAATCACAGTGGAGAATTTCACAGCTGCACCGAGCGCGGACACTCTGACGGCAGAGTGAGCCAGAGAGGATTATATTCAAAGATTTTGCGAACAACTGCTCTTAATCTATACTTATCGGGGGAGTATGTGGATAAAAATACCATACTTTTGTAGGGATTTTTGTCCTCTTTCAGAATGTATGGGTTTGGAAGCAGTCGGAGGTAAACTTTGGACACCAGGGTGCGCTGTTTGGCGACAACGCCGGATATCTCCCATCAGGATTCAATGTAAAAATGTAGAACGAAGAAAATGTTACTGTGTCGCTTTAACTCGTCATTCTGGGGACTTGTTTTGGAATTTTCCCCACATATGTTACATCCTCTTGTTCGGCAGGGTCTCGCGGTAGTGGCGATGCCCTCGGTTTGTGGCTGAGAGTCACGGTTTGCAAACAGTTAAGAGTAGTTCGGGGAGTTTAAAATCGTTGATTTTCGGCGAGAATTTTCGGTTTCCCCATGTTAATGGATGACAGGAGCCAAAAAGGCGATTAGGGGGTGGGGAGCTTGGACGGCTAATAAAAATTAAACTGGACTAGGTAAGAAAAATTCCCTCTAAATTATTGTAGTAAACAATCTCCTCTATTTTTGTATATCTCAATTTAACCGATACGACCTTCGCCCTATGATGGTTTAGATTTTCCGTTTCGGCCTTTTTTTGCCTTTTTTGGGTGAACACCTTACTTTGAAAGGCAAATAGCCGGCTTCCTGTTGGAGTTAGGTCAAAAGTTAGAGTGCGTGGGACTTAGGGCTCGAGTAGACGAAGACATTTCGTATTCGCGACATTTCTCTACGACATTCCTACGGACTGTGGCGGGCGATTTAAATTTTCTAGGTGGCGCTAGAGAGCCATTTTTGGATTTTCCTGGAATGTTTTGACATGGTCACCGGCTCTATGCGATTTTTCACGAGCCTGTCAAATTTGGTGAGTTTTTGAGCGTGGCTAGGGGGTCAAATATGAGCGTAACGAAAAAGAAAAATATATAATAATTAAAGCTGCAAGCAGCATTGGTCGGGACCTCGAGATTGCCCGTCGGGGGGGTGGCTATGAACGGTTCAAAATATTTGCTTAAATATAAATAAAAAAAAAAAAAACATTTTGTATGACTTTTATTTTGAAAAAACTGCGTCAAAATCAGCTAATTAGCTAGTGATTTGTGATCGCGGCAACCCCATTAGGCTACCTACCAAATTTCGGCTCAATCCGACAATGTTTGCTCGCATGGTAACAGGCATGCTAAGCCGCAAGCTAGCCGAGCTGCCTGAAAATGTCTCTTGGGTACTCCCCAGATGGCCCCGATCCTGAATGTGGTCTTACTTCAATTCTAGTGTAAAAGACACAGCACTTATGGCACAATAACGGTTTTTCAAAAACTTCCACCGACATGAATTATATGGCCTCAGGCCAGGCCTCCTACGGAGGTCAGTGTGGGACATGAGAGTGACCTGGTGGAGTGCCGGGCCTAGGAGGCCCGGCTTTGTCGGCGGTGTACAAATTACAAAAGAGAGCTGCCGTTGGCCAGGCCTGCGGCCTGGCCTTTCGTAAACTGTGGCTCAAGCCCGTTGGGGTGGCCACGATCCTCTAGACCAGTTAATGATCATTTTTTAAGCGTTTAAAAAACAGTACTTTTTTAATTAGTTTTATTTTGAAAAAAACGGCCTCAAAACCAGCTAATTATGTAGTGATTCATGACCGCAGCGGCCCCATTAGGCCACCTACCAAATTTCAGCTCAATCGGATAATGTTTGTTAAAATGCTAACGGACATGCTAGGCCTATGTGATCCTGAAAATGTCACTGAGATGCTCCCCCTCCCCCTCCCCCGGTCCCCGGAGCAGGATTGCGCAATCCTGTTGTAGATTTTCACAGCAGCTGCACGTCACTTTGATCGTTAACTGAGAGACCTAGAGTGTGAGAGAGTGAAGATGAATTCCAGAACTTTGCGAACAACTGCTCTGAATCCATAGTTATCGGGGGAGTATGTGGATAAAAATACCATACTTTTGTAGGAATTTTTGTCCTCTTTCAGACGGTGTGGGTGTGGAAGCAGTCAGAGGTAAACTGTGGACACCAGGGGGCGCTGTTTGGCACTAACGGCAGATTGGGCTCCATCCGCTACAGTATTAAATTCTGGGGCGAAAAGAATGTTACTCTATCATTTTAACTCGTCATTCTGGGGACTTGTTTTGGAATTTTCCCCACATATGTTACATCCTCTTGTTCGGCAGGGTCTCGTGGGCGTGGCGATGCCCTCGGTTTGTGGCTGAGAGTCACGGTTTGCAAACAGTTAAGAGTAGTTCGGGGAGTTTAAAATCGTTGATTTTCGGCGAGAATTTTCCGTTTCCCCATGTTAATGGATGACAGGAGCCAAAAAGGCGATTAGGGGGTGGGGAGCTTGGACGGCTAATAAAAATTAAACTGGACTAGGTAAGAAAAATTCCCTCTAAATTATTGTAGTAAACAATCTCCTCTATTTTTGTATATCTCAATTTAACCGATACGACCTTCGCCCTATGATGGTTTAGATTTTCCGTTTCGGCCTTTTTTTGCCTTTTTTGGGTGAACACCTTACTTTGAAAGGCAAATAGCGGCCTTCCTGTTGGAGTTAGGTCAAAAGTTAGAGCGCGTGAGTCGTAGGGCTCGAGTAGACGAAGAAGTTTCGTATTCGCGACATTTCTCTACGACATTCCTACGGACCGTGGCGGGCGATTGCAATTTTCTAGGTGGCGCTAGAGAGCCATTTTTGGACTTTCATGGAATGTTTTGACATGATCTTCTGAAGGCTGCGACTTTTCACGAGCCATCCAAATTTGGTGAGTTTTTGAGCGTGGCTAGGGGGTCAAATATGAGTGAAAGTGAAAAGAAAAATAATATATAATAAGAAACATTCGAAAAACAATATATAATTTCGCCACCAGGTAGTGGCCGCGCCCCCTTCGGGGGCGCGGCCACTCTGGGAGGGTCAGGAGAGTTCTGGATGAGTGTGGGGCCTCCTGCGGAGGCCCCACACTTTTGGCGACGACGAAATCCAAAAGAGACCTGCCGTTGGCTGGGCCTAGGGCCCACCCGTTGGCGAGGTCCCTAATTAAAGCTGCAAGCAGCATTGGTCGGGACCTCGAGACTGCCCGTCGGGGGGGTGGCTATGAACGGTTCAAAATATTTGCTTAAATATAAAAAAAAAAAAAAAAAAAAATTTTTTTTAATGACTTTTATTTTGAAAAAACTGCATCAAAACCAGCTAATTAGCTAATGATTTGTGATCGCAGCAACCCCATTAGGCTACCTACCAAATTTCGGCTCAATCAGACAATGTTTGCTCGCATGCTAACAGGCATGCTAAGCCGCAAGCTAGCCGAGCTGCCTGAAAATGTCTCTTGGGTACTCCCCAGATGGCCCCGATCCTGAATGTGGTCTTACTTCAATTCTAGTGTAAAAGACACAGCACTTATGGCACAATGAAGGTTTTTCAAAAACTTCCACCGACATGAATTATATGGCCTCAGGCCAGGCCTCCTACGGAGGTCAGTGTGTGACATGAGAGTGACCTGGTGGAGTGCCGGGCCTAGGAGGCCCGGCCTTTGTCGGCAGTGTGCGAAGGTGTGAATGATGCAATAAAGGTTTTTCACAAACTTCCACCGACATGAATTACACGTCTCAGGCCAGACCTCGTACAGGTTTTGCATGTCCTCATGACAGGAGAACATGAGACATGAGAGTGAGGTCAGGTCACATGAGAGTAACCTGACCTGAGAATGACTGCTGAGGTCACTCTCAGGTCAAACTGCAGGATATGACAGGCTGTCAATCACACAGCAGTGATGAGCCTGAAGCTACAGGAAGCTGCCCATATATGGAGTGATGCACTGACCAATCACAGTGGAGAATTTCACAGCTGCGCCGAGCGCGGACACTCTGACGTCAGAGTGTGAGACAGGGAGGATTATATTAGAAGATTTTGCGAACAACTGCTCTTAATCTATACTTATCGGGGGAGTATGTGGACAAAAATACCATACTTTTGTAGGAATTTTTGTCCTCTTTAAGATTGTGTACGCTTGGAAGCAGTCAGAGGTAAACTTTGGACACCAGGGGGCGCTGTTTGGCAGGAACGGCAGATTTGGCTCCATCCGCTATAGTGTTAAGATTTCGGACGAGAAAAATGTTACTGTGTCGCTTTAACTCGTCATTCTGGGGACTTGTTTTGGAATTTTCCCCACATATGTTACATCCTCTTGTTCGGCAGGGTCTCGTGTACGTGGCGATGCCCTCGGTTTGTGGCTGAGAGTCACGGTTTTCAAACAGTTAAGAGTAGTTCGGGGAGTTGTAAATCGTTGATTTTCGGCGAGAATTTTCGGTTTCCCCATGTTAATGGATGACAGGAGCCAAAAAGGCGATTAGGGGGTGGGGAGCTTGGACGGCTAATAAAAATTAAACTGGACTAGGTAAGAAAATTTCCCTCTAGTGTTCAGTAGTAAACAATCTCCTCTATTTTTGTATATCTCAATTGAACCGATGCGACCTTCGCCCTATGAGGAGTTAAATTTTCCGTTTCGGCCTTTTTTTCCCTTTTTTGGGCGAACACCTTACTTTGAAAGGCAAATAGCCTGCTTCCTGTTGGAGTTAGGTCAAAAGTTAGAGCGCGTGAGTCGTAGGGCTCGAGTAGACGAACAAGTTTCGTATTAGCGACATTTCTCTACGACATTCCTACGGACCGTGGCGGGCGATTGAAATGTTCTAGGTGGCGCTAGAGAGCCATTTTTGAACTTTCCTGGAATGTTTTGACATGATCTTCTGAAGGCTGCAACTTTTCACGAGCCATCCAAATTTGGTGAGTTTTTGAGCGTGGCCAGGGGGTCAAATATGAGCGTAAGTGAAAAGAAAAAAAAAATATATATATAATTAAAGCTGCAAGCAGCATTGGTCGGGACCTCGAGACTGCCCGTCGGGGGGGTGGCTATGAACGGTTAATAAAAAAGACAATTTTTTAAGTAAAAAAAAAAAAAAGACTTTTATTTTGAAAAAACGGCGTCAAAACCAGCTAATTAGCTAGTGATTTGTGATCGCAGCAACCCCATTAGGCTACCTACCAAATTTCGGCTCAATCAGACAATGTTTGCGACCATGCTAGCAGGCATGCTAAGCCGCAAGCTAGCCGAGCTGCCTGAAAATGTCTGTTAGGTACTCCCCAGATGGCCCCGATCCTGAATCTGGTCTTACTTCAATTGTAGTGTAAAAGACACAGCACTTATGGCACAATAAAGGTTTTTCAAAAACTTCCACCGACATGAATTACATGGCCTAAGGCCAAGCCTCCTACAGAGGTCAGTGTGGGACATGAGAGTGACCTGGTGGAGTGCCGGGCCTAGGAGGCCCGGCTTTGTCGTTGGTGTACAAATTACAAAAGGAAGCTGGCGTTGGCCAGGCCTGTGGCCTGGTCTTTCGTAAACTGTGGCCAAGCCCGTCGGGGTGGCCACGATCCTCTAGACCAGTTAATGATCATTTTTTAACTTAAAAAAAAACAGTATTTTTTTAATTACTTTTATTTTGAAAAAACCGGCCTCAAAACCAGCTAATTATGTAGTGATTCATGACCGCAGCGGCCCCATTAGGCCACCTACCAAATTTCAGCTAAATCGGATAATGTTTGTTAAAATGCTAACGGGCTTGCTAGGCCTATGTGATCCTGAAAATGTCACTGAGATGCTCCCCCTCCCCCTCCCCCGGTCCCCGCAGCAGGATTGCGCAATCCTGCTGTAGATTTTCACAGCAGGTGCACGTCACTTTGATCGTTAAGTGTGAGAGCTAGAGTGGGAGAGATATTTTCATAATTCCAAGATGTCGCAAACAACTGCTCTGAATCCATAGTTATCGGGGGAGTATGTGGATAAAAATACCATACTTTTGTAGGAATTTTTGTCCTCTTTCAAACGGTGTGGGTGTGGAAGCAGTCAGAGGTAAACTGTGGACACCAGGGGGCGCTGTTTGGCACTAACGGCAGATTGGGCTCCATCCGCTACAGTATTAAATTCTGGGGCGAAAAGAATGTTACTCTATCACTTTAACTCGTCATTCTGGGGACTTGTTTTGGAATTTTCCCCACATATGTTACATCCTCTTGTTCGGCAGGGTCTCGTGAGCGTGGCGATGCCCTCGGTTTGTGGCTGAGAGTCACGGTTTGCAAACAGTTAAGAGTAGTTCGGGGAGTTTAAAATCGTTGATTTTCGGCGAGAATTTTCCGTTTCCCCATGTTAATGGATGACAGGAGCCAAAAAGGCGATTAGGGGGTGGGGAGCTTGGACGGCTAATAAAAATTAAACTGGACTAGGTAAGAAAAATTCCCTCTAAATATTTGTAGTAAACAATCTCCTCTATTTTTGTATATCTCAATTTAACCGATGCGACCTTCGCCCTATGATGGTTTAGATTTTCCGTTTCAGCCTTTTTTTGCCTTTTTTGGGTGAACACCTTACTTTGAAAGGCAAATAGTGGGCTTCCTGTTGGAGTTAGGTCAAAAGTTAGAGCACGTGAGTCGTAGGGCTCGAGTAGACGAATAAGTTTCGTATTCGCAACATTTCTCTACGACATTCCTACAGACCGTGGCGGGCGATTGCAATTTTCTAGGTGGCGCTAGAGAGCCATTTTTGGACTTTCATGGAATGTTTTGACATGATCTTCTGAAGGCTGCGACTTTTCACGAGCCATCCAAATTTGGTGAGTTTTTGAGCGTGGCTAGGGGGTCAAATATGAGTGAAAGTGAAAAGAAAAATAATATATAATTAAAGCTGCAAGCAGCATTGGTCGGGACCTCGAGATTGCCCGTCGGGGGGGTGGCTATGAACGGTTAATGAAAAAAAATATTATTGAAGCAAAAAAAAAAAAAAAAAAAAATTGGTACTTTTATTTTGAAAAAACGGCGTCGGAACCAGCTAATTAGCTAGTGATTTGTGACCGCAGCACCCCCATTAGGCCACCTACCAAATTTCAGCTCAATCGAACAATGTTTACTAGCATGCTAACGGGCATGCTATGCCGCAAGCTAGCGGATGCACCTGAAAATCTCAGTGTGGTACTCCCCAGGTTGCCCCGATCCCAAATCTGGTCTTACTTCAATTCTAGTGTGAATGACACTGCACTTATGGAACAATAAAGGTTTTTCAAAAACTTCCACCGACATGAATTATATGGCCTCAGGCCAGGCCTCCTACGGAGGTCAGTGTGGGACATGAGACTGACCTGGTGGAGTGCCGGGCCTAGGAGGCCCGGCCTTTGTCTGCGTGAACGAAGGTGTGAATGATGCATCAATGAAGGTTTTTCACAAACTTTCACCGACATGAATTACATGTCTCAGGCCAGACCTCGTACAGGTTTTGCATGTCCTCATGACAGGAGAACATGAGACATGAGAGTGAGGTCAGGTCACATGAGAGTAACCTAACCTGAGAATGACTGGTGAGGTCACTCTCAGGTCAAACTGCAGGATATGACAGGCTGTCAATCACACAGCAGTGATGAGCCTGAAGCTACAGGAAGCTGCCCATATATGGAGTGATGCACTGACCAATCACAGTGGAGAATTTCACAGCTGCGCCGAGCGCGGACACTCTGACGTCAGAGTGAGACAGAGAGGATTATATTAGAAGATTTTGCGAACAACTGCTCATAATCTATACTTATCGGGGGAGTATGTGGATAAAAATACCATACTTTTGTAGGAATTTTTGTCCTCTTTAAGATTGTGTACGTTTGGAAGCAGTCGGAGGTAAACTTTGGACACCAGGGTGCGCTGTTTGGCAACAACGCCGGATATCTCCCATCAGGATTCAATGTAAAAATGTAGAATGAAAAAAATGTTACTGTGCCGCTTTAACTCATCATTCTGGGGACTTGTTGTGGAATTTTCCCCACATATGTTACATCCTCTTGTTCGGCAGGGTCTCGCGGTAGTGGCGATGCCCTCGGTTTGTGGCTGAGAGTCACGGTTTGCAAACAGTTAAGAGTAGTTCGGGGAGTTTTAAATCGTTGATTTTCGGCGAGAATTTTCCGTTTCCCCATGTTAATGGATGACAGGAGCCAAAAAGGCGATTAGGGGGTGGGGAGCTTGGACGGCTAATAAAAATTAAACTGGACTAGGTAAGAAAAATTCCCTCTAAATATTTGTAGTAAACAATCTCCTCTATTTTTGTATATCTCAGTTTAACCGATACGACCTTCGCCCTATGATGGTTTAGATTTTCCGTTTCGGCCTTTTTTTGCCTTTTTTGGATGAACACCTTACATTGAAAGGCAAATAGCCGGCTTCCTGTTGGAGTTAGGTCAAAAGTTAGAGCACGTGAGTCGTAGGGCTCGAGTAGACGAAGAAGTTTCGTATTCGCGACATTTCTCTACGATTTTCCTACGGACCGTGGCGGGCGATTGCAATTTTCTAGGTGGCGCTAGAGAGCCATTTTTGGACTTTCCTGGAATGTTTTGACATGGTCACCGGCTCTATGCGATTTTTCACGAGCCATCCAAATTTGGTGAGTTTTTGAGCATGGCTAGGGGGTCCAATATGAGTGAAAGCGTAAAAAACGAAGAAAGAATAAGAAAAAGAAATTAAAGCTGCAAGCAGCATTGGTCGGGACCTCGAGACTGCCCGTCGGGGGGGTGGCTATGAACGGTTAATAAAAAAATATCTTATTTAAGCAAAAAAAAAAAAAAAAAAAAAAAAAGACTTTTATTTTGAAAAAACGGCATCAAAACCAGCTAATTAGCTAGTGATTTGTGATCGCAGCAACCCCATTAGGCTACCTACCAAATTTCGGCTCAATCAGACAATGTTTGCGACCATGCTAGCAGGCATGCTAAGCCGCAAGCTAGCCGAGCTGCCTGAAAATGTCTGTTAGGTACTCCCCAGATGGCCCCGATCCTGAATCTGGTCTTACTTCAATTGTAGTGTAAAAGACACAGCACTTATGGCACAATAAAGGTTTTTCAAAAACTTCCACCGACATGAATTATATGGCCTCAGGCCAGGCCTCCTACGGAGGTCAGTGTGTGACATGAGACTGACCTGGTGGAGTGCCGGGCCTAGGAGGCCCGGCCTTTGTCGGTGGTGTACGGAGGTGTGAATGACGCAGCACTTATGGAACAGGAAAGGTTTTTCAAAAACTTCCACCGACATGAATGTGAGGGCCTTTGTCAGTTGTGTACGGATTACAAAAGGAAGCTGGCATTGGCCAGGCCTGCGGCCTGGCCTTTCGTAAACTGTGGCTCAAGCCCGTCGGGGTGGCCACGATACTCTAGACCAGTTAATGATCATTTTTTATCTTTTAAAAAAAATATTATTTTTTTAATTACTTTTATTTTGAAAAAAACGGCTGAAAACCAGCTAATTATGTAGTGATTCATGACCGCAGCGGCCCCATTAGGCCACCTACCAAATTTCAGCTCAATCGGATAATGTTTGTTAAAATGCTAACGGACATGCTAGGCCTATGTGATCCTGAAAATGTCACTGAGATGCTCCCCCTCCCCCTCCCCCGGTCCCCGGAGCAGGATTGCGCAATCCTGTTGTAGATTTTCACAGCAGGTGCACGTCACTTTGGCTCATTAAGTGTCAGAGCTAGAGTGGAAGAGAGTGAAGATGAATTCCAGAACTTTGCGAACAACTGCTCTGAATCCATAGTTATCGGGGGAGTATGTGGATAAAAATACCATACTTTTGTAGGAATTTTTATCCTCTTTCGGACTGTGTGGGTTTGGAAGCAGTCGAAGGTAAAATTTGGACACCAGGGGGCGCTGTTTGGCGACAACGCCGGATATCTCCCATCAGGATTCAATGTAAAAATGTAGAACGGAAAAAATGTTACTCTGTCGCTTTAACTCGTCATTCTGGGGACTTGTTTTGGAATTTTCCCCACATATGTTACATCCTCTTGTTCGGCAGGGTCTCGCGGTCGTGGCGATGCCCTCGGTTTGTGGCTGAGAGTCATGGTTTGCAAACAGTTAAGAGTAGTTCGGGGAGTTTAAAATCGTTGATTTTCGGGGAGAATTTTCCATCTCCCCATGTTAATGGATGACAGGAGCCAAAAAGGCGATTAGGGGGTGGGGAGCTTGGACGGCTAATAAAAATTAAACTGGACTAGGTAAGAAAAATTCCCTCTAAATATTTGTAGTAAACAATCTCCTCTATTTTTGTATATCTCAGTTTAACCGATACGACCTTCGCCCTATGATGGTTTAGATTTTCCGTTTCGGCCTTTTTTTGCCTTTTTTGGGTGAACACCTTACATTGAAAGGCAAATAGCCGGCTTCCTGTTGGAGTTAGGTCAAAAGTTAGAGCGCGTGAGTCGTAGGGCTCGAGTAGACGAACAAATTTCGTATTCGCGACATTTCTGTACGACATTCCTACGGACCGTGGCGGGCGATTAAAAGTGTCTAGGTGGCGCTAGAGAGCCATTTTTGGAGTTTTTGGGGATTTTTTTACAGAAACCTCGAATGGAGCGCAGACGTGACGAGACTGCCAAATTTGGTGAGTTTTCGAGCGTGTTTAGGGGGTGAAAAATGAGTGAGAGCGCAAAAAAAGCGGAATAATAATAATAAGAAAAAACATTCGAAAAACAATATAGAATTTCGCCACCAGGTAGTGGCCGACGCCCCCTTCGGGGGCGTCGGCCACTCTTAGAGGGTCAGGGGAGGTCCTGGATGGGTGCGGGCCCTCCTTCGGAGGGCCCGCACTTTTGGCGACGACGAAATCCAAAAGAGACCTGCCGTTGGCTGGGCCTAGGGCCCACCCGTTGGCGAGGTCCCTAATAAGAAACATTCGAAAAACAATATATAATTTCGCCACCAGGTAGTGGCCGCGCCCCCTTCGGGGGCGCGGCCACTCTGGGAGGGTCAGGAGAGTTCTGGATGAGTGTGGGGCCTCCTGCGGAGGCCCCACACTTTTGGCGACGACGAAATCCAAAAGAGACCTGCCGTTGGCTGGGCCTAGGGCCCACCCGTTGGCGAGGTCCCTAATAATAATAATAAACATTCGAAAAACAATTACAACTTCGCCACCAAGTAGTGGCCGCACCCCCTTCGGGGGTGCGGCCACTCTGAGGGGTCAGTGGTGACCTGAGAGTGACCGGATTAGTGTGGGGCCTCCTGCGGAGGCCCCACACTGTTGGCGACGACGAAATCCAAAAGAGACCTGCCGTTGGCTGGGCTTGGGGCCCAGCCGTTGGCGAGGTCCCTAATTAAAGCTGCAAGCAGCGTTGGTCGGGACCTCGAGATTGCCCGTCGGGGGGGTGGCTATGAACGGTTAATTAAAAAAAATATTATTTAAGCAAAAAAAAAAAAAAAAAAAATGAGTACTTTTATTTTGAAAAAACGGCGTCGGAACCAGCTAACTAGCTAGTGATTTGTGACCGCAGCACCCCCATTAGGCCACCTACCAAATTTCAGCTCAATCGAACAATATTTACTAGCATGCTAACGGGCATGCTATGCCGCAAGCTAGCGGATACACCTGAAAATCTCAGTGTGGTACTCCCCAGGATGCCCCGATCCCAAATCTGGTCTTACTTCAATTCTAGTGTGAATGACGCTGCACTTATGGAACAATAAAGCTTTTTCAAAAACTTCCACCGACATGAATTATATGGCCTCAGGCCAGGCCTCCTACGGAGGTCAGTGTTTGACATGAGACTGACCTGGTGGAGTGCCGGGCCTAGGAGGCCCGGCCTTTGTCGGCGGTGTGCGAAGGTGTGAATGATGCCATAAAGGTTTTTCACAAACTTCCACCGACATGAATGTGAGGGCCTCAGGCCAGGTCTCGTACAGGTTTTGCATGTCCTCATGACAGGAGAACATGAGACATGAGAGTGAGGTCAGGTCACATGAGAGTAACCTGACCTGAGAATGATTGGTGAGGTCACTCTCAGGTCAAACTGCAGGATATGACAGGCTGTCAATCACACAGCAGTGATGAGCCTGAAGCTACAGGAAGCTGCCCATATATGGAGTGATGCACTGACCAATCACAGTGGAGAATTTCACAGCTGCGCCGAGCGCGGACACTCTGACGTCAGAGTGAGGCAGAGAGGATTATATTAGAAGATTTTGCGAACAACTGCTCTTAATCTATACTTATCGGGGGAGTATGTGGATAAAAGTAGCATACTTTTGTAGGAATTTTTGTCGTCTTTAATACTGTGTGGGTTTGGAAGCAGTCAGAGGTAAAGTTTGGACACCAGGGGGCGCTGTTTGGCAGGAACGGCAGATTTGGCTCCATCCGCTATAGTGTTAAGATTTCGGACGAGAAAAATGTTACTGTGTCGCTTTAACTCGTCATTCTGGGGACTTGTTTTGGAATTTTCCCCACATATGTTACATCCTCTTGTTCGGCAGGGTCTCGCGGGCGTGGCGATGCCCTCGGTTTGTGGCTGAGAGTCACGGTTTGCAAACAGTTAAGAGTAGTTCGGGGAGTTTAAAATCGTTGATTTTCGGCGAGAATTGTCCGTTTCCCCATGTTAATGGATGACAGGAGCCAAAAAGGCGATTAGGTGGTGGGGAGCTTGGACGGCTAATAAAAATTAAACTGGACTAGGTAAGAAAAATTCCCTCTAAATTATTGTAGTAAACAATCTCCTCTATTTTTGTATATCTCAATTTAACCGATACGACCTTCGCCCTATGATGGTTTAGATTTTCCGTTTCGGCCTTTTTCTCCCTTTTTTGGGCGAACACCTTACTTTGAAAGGGAAATAGCCGGCTTCCTGTTGGAGTTAGGTCAAAAGTTAGAGCGCGTGAGTCGTAGGGCTCGAGTAGACGAAGAAGTTTCGTATTCGCGACATTTCTGTACGACATTCCTACGGACCGTGGCGGGCGATTAAATGTGTCTAGGTGGCGCTAGAGAGCCATTTTTGGAATTTCATGGAATTTATTGACGTGATAATATAGATTGCCACACTTTTGACGAGTCTTCCAAATTTGGTGAGTTTTTGAGCGTGTTTAGGGGGTCAAATATGCGATTTAGTCCGTGAAAAAAAATAAAAAAAGAATAATAAGAAACATTCGAAATACAATATATAATTTCGCCACCAGGTAGTGGCCGAGTGGCCGACGCCCCCCGAAGGGGGCGTCGGCCACTCTGGGAGGGTCAGGAGAGGGCCCGCACTTTTGGCGACGACGAAATCCAAAAGAGACCTGCCGTTGGCATGGGCCTTGGGCCCAAGCCGTTGGCGAGGTCCCTAATAAGAAACATTCGAAAAACAATATATAATTTCGCCACCAGGTAGTGGCCGCGCCCCCTTCGGGGGCGCGGCCACTCTGAGGGGGTCAGGAGAGTTCTGGATGAGTGTGGGGCCTCCTGCGGAGGCCCCACACTTTTGGCGACGACGAATTCCAAAAGAGACCTGCCGTTGGCTGGGCCTAGGGCCCACCCGTTGGCGAGGTCCCTAATTAAAGCTGCAAGCAGCATTGGTCGGGACCTCGAGACTGCCCGTCGGGGGGGTGGCTATGAACGGTTAATAAAAAAGACAATTTTTTAAGTAAAAAAAAAAAAAAAAAAAAAAAAAAGACTTTTATTTTGAAAAAACGGCGTCAAAACCAGCTAATTAGCTAGTGATTTGTGATCGCAGCAACCCCATTAGGCTACCTACCAAATTTCGGCTAAATCAGACAATGTTTGCGACCATGCTAGCAGGCATGCTAAGCCGCAAGCTAGCCGAGCTGCCTGAAAATGTCTGTTAGGTACTCCCCAGATGGCCCCGATCCTGAATCTGGTCTTACTTCAATTGTAGTGTAAAAGACACAGCACTTATGGCACAATAAAGGTTTTTCAAAAACTTCCACCGACATGAATTACATGGCCTCAGGCCAAGCCTCCTACAGAGGTCAGTGTGGGACATGAGAGTGACCTGGTGGAGTGCCGGGCCTAGGAGGCCCGGCCTTTGTCGGCAGTGTGCGAAGGTGTGAATGATGCAATAAAGGTTTTTCACAAACTTCCACCGACATGAATTACACGTCTCAGGCCAGACCTCGTACAGGTTTTGCATGTCCTCATGACAGGAGAACATGAGACATGAGAGTGAGGTCAGGTCACATGAGAGTAACCTGACCTGAGAATGACTGCTGACGTCACTCTCAGGTCAAACTGCAGGATATGACAGGCTGTCAATCACACAGCAGTGATGAGCCTGAAGCTACAGGAAGCTGCCCATATATGGAGTGATGCACTGACCAATCACAGTGGAGAATTTCACAGCTGCACCGAGCGCGGACACTCTGACGTCAGAGTGAGACAGGGAGGATTATATTCAAAGATTTTGCGAACAAGTGCTCTTAATCTATACTTATCGGGGGAGTATGTGGATAAAAATACCATACTTTTGTAGGAATTTTTGTCCTCTTTAAGACGGTGTACGCTTGGAAGCAGTCGGAGGTAAACTTTGGACACCAGGGGGCGCTGTTTGGCAGGAACGGCAGATTTGGCTCCATCCGCTATAGTGTTAAGATTTCGGACGAGAAAAATGTTACTGTGTCGCTTTAACTCGTCATTCTGGGGACTTGTTTTGGAATTTTCCCCACATATGTTACATCCTCTTGTTCGGCAGGGTCTCGTAGTCGTGGCGATGCCCTCGGTTTGTGGCTGAGAGTCACGGTTTGCAAACAGTTAGGAGTAGTTCGGGGAGTTTAAAATCGTTGATTTTGAGGGAGAATTTTCGGTTTCCCCATGTTAATGGATGACAGGAGCCAAAAAGGCGATTAGGGGGTGGGGAGCTTTGACGGCTAATAAAAATTAAACTGGACTAGGTAAGAAAATTTCCCTCTAGAGTTCAGTAGTAAACAATCTCCTCTATTTTTGTACATCTCAATTTAACCGATGCGACCTTCGCCCTATGAGGAGTTAAATTTTCCGTTTCTGCCTTTTTTTCCCTTTTTTGGGCGAACACCTTACTTTGAAAGGCAAATAGCCGGCTTCCTGTTGGAGTTAGGTCAAAAGTTAGAGCGCGTGAGTCGTAGGGCTCGAGTAGACGAACAAATTTCGTATTCGCGACATTTCTGTACGACATTCCTGCGGACCGTGACGGGCGATTGCAATTTTCTAGGTGGCGCTAGAGAGCCATTTTTGGACTTTCCTGGAATGTTTTGACATGGTCACCAGCTCTATGCGATTTTTTACGAGTCTTCCAAATTTGGTGAGTTTTTGAGCGTGGCTAGGGGGTCAAATATGAGTGCAACGGAAAAGAAAAAAAATATATAATAATTAAAGCTGCAAGCAGCATTGGTCGGGACCTCGAGACTGCCCGTCGGGGGGGTGGCTATGAACGGTTAATTAAAAAAAATATTATTTAAGCAAAAAAAAAAAAAAAAAAAAATTTGTACTTTTATTTTGAAAAAACGGCGTCGGAACCAGCTAATTAGCTAGTGATTTGTGACCGCAGCACCCCCATTAGGCCACCTACCAAATTTCAGCTCAATCGAACAATGTTTAGTAGCATGCTAACGGGCATGCTATGCCGCAAGCTAGCGGATACACCTGAAAATCTCAGTGTGGTACTCCCCAGATTGCCCCGATCCCAAATCTGGTCTTACTTCAATTCTAGTGTAAATGACACTGCACTTATGGAACAATAAAGGTTTTTCAAAAACTTCCACCGACATGAATTATATGGCCTCAGGCCAGGCCTCCTACGGAGGTCAATGTGGGACGATGGAGTGACCTGGTGGAGTGCCGGGCCTAGGAGGCCCGGCCTTTGTCGGCGGTGTAGAAAGGTGTGAATGACGCAGCACTTATGAAACATGAAAGGTTTTTCAAAAACTTCCACCGACATGAATTTGAGGGCCTTTGTCAGTTGTGTACGGATTACAAAAGGAACCTGGCCTTTAACAAACTGCTGCATAAGCCAGCAGGTCAGCCCATAGAGCAGCACTGTAATGTCCCTGGCTCTCCATGCTGTCAATCACACAGCAGTGATGAGCCTGAAGCTACAGGAAGCTGCCCATATATGGAGTGATGCACTGACCAATCACAGTGGAGAATTTCACAGCTGCGCCGAGCGCGGACACTCTGACGTCAGAGTGAGGCAGAGAGGATTATATTAGAAGATTTTGCGAACAACTGCTCTTAATCTATACTTATCGGGGGAGTATGTGGATAAAAGTACCATACTTTTGTAGGAATTTTTGTCGTCTTTAATACTGTGTGGGTTTGGAAGCAGTCGGAGGTAAAGTTTGGACACCAGGGGGCGCTGTTTGGCAGGAACGGCAGATTTGGCTCCATCCGCTATAGTGTTAAGATTTCGGACGAGAAAAATGTTACTGTGTCGCTTTAACTCGTCATTCTGGGGACTTGTTTTGGAATTTTCCCCACATATGTTACATCCTCTTGTTCGGCAGGGTCTCGTGTACGTGGCGATGCCCTCGGTTTGTGGCTGAGAGTCACGGTTTGCAAACAGTTAAGAGTAGTTCGGGGAGTTTTAAATCGTTGATTTTCGGCGAGAATTTTCCGTTTCCCCATGTTAATGGATGACAGGAGCCAAAAAGGCGATTAGGGGGTGGGGAGCTTGGACGGCTAATAAAAATTAAACTGGACTAGGTAAGAAAATTTCCCTCTAGAGTTCAGTAGTAAACAATCTCCTCTATTTTTGTATATCTCAATTTAACCGATGCGACCTTCGCCCTATGAGGAGTTAAATTTTCCGTTTCTGCCTTTTTTTCCCTTTTTTGGGCGAATACCTTACATTGAAAGGCAAATAGCCGGCTTCCTGTTGGAGTTAGGGCAAAAGTTAGAGCGCGTGAGTCGTAGGGCTCGAGTAGACGAACAAATTTCGTATTCACGACATTTCTCTACGACATTCCTACGGACCATGGCGGGTGATTGCAATTTTCTAGGTGGCGCTAGAGAGCCATTTTTGGATTTTTTGGGAATTTTTTGACGTGAGATTGTGGAGTGCCACACTTTTGACGAGTCTCCCAAATTTGGTGAGTTTTTGAGCGTGTTTAGGGGGTTCGGAGGGCCCGCACTTTTGGCGACGACGAAATCCAAAAGAGACCTGCCGTTGGCTGGGCCTAGGGCCCAGCCGTTGGCGAGGTCCCTAATAATAATAAGAAACATTCGAAATACAATATATAATTTCGCCACCAGGTAGTGGCCGCGCCCCCTTCGGGGGCGCGGCCACTCTGAGAGGGTCAGGGGAGGTCCTGGATGAGTGTGGGGCCTCCTGCGGAGGCCCCACACTTTTGGCGACGACGAAATCCAAAAGAGACCTGCCGTTGGCTGGGCCTAGGGCCCACCCGTTGGCGAGGTCCCTAATAATAATAAGAAAAAGAAACATTCGAAAAACAATATATAATTTCGCCACCAGGTAGTGGCCGCGCCCCCTTCGGGGGCGCGGCCACTCTGAGGGGGTCAGGAGAGTTCTGGATGAGTGTGGGGCCTCCTGCGGAGGCCCCACACTTTTGGCGACGACGAAATCCAAAAGAGACCTGCCGTTGGCTGGGCCTAGGGCCCACCCGTTGGCGAGGTCCCTAATAAGAATAAGAAAAAACATTCGAAATACAATATATAATTTCGCCACCAGGTAGTGGCCGCGCCCCCTTCGGGGGCGCGGCCACTCTGAGGGGGTCAGGAGAGTTCTGGATGAGTGTGGGGCCTCCTGCGGAGGCCCCACACTTTTGGCGACGACGAAATCCAAAAGAGACCTGCCGTTGGCTGGGCCTAGGGCCCACCCGTTGGCGAGGTCCCTAATTAAAGCTGCAAGCAGCATTGGTCGGGACCTCGAGACTGCCCGTCGGGGGGGTGGCTATGAACGGTTAATAAAAAAGACAATTTTTTAAGTAAAAAAAAAAAAAAAGACTTTTATTTTGAAAAAACGGCGTCAAAACCAGCTAATTAGCTAGTGATTTGTGATCGCAGCAACCCCATTAGGCTACCTACCAAATTTCGGCTCAATCAGACAATGTTTGCGACCATGTTAGCAGGCATGCTAAGCCGCAAGCTAGCCGAGCTGCCTGAAAATGTCTGTTAGGTACTCCCCAGATGGTCCCGATCCTGAATCTGGTCTTACTTCAATTGTAGTGTAAAAGACACAGCACTTATGGCACAATAAAGGTTTTTCAAAAACTTCCACCGACATGAATTACATGGCCTCAGGCCAAGCCTCCTACAGAGGTCAGTGTGGGACATGAGAGTGACCTGGTGGAGTGGCGGGCCTAGGAGGCCCGGCCTTTGTCGGCGTGAACGAAGGTGTGAATGATGCATCAATGAAGGTTTTTCACAAACTTCCACCGACATGAATTACATGTCTCAGGCCAGGTCTCGTACAGGTTTTGCATGTCCTCATGACAGGAGAACATGAGACATGAGAGTGAGGTCAGGTCACATGAGAGTAACCTGACCTGAGAATGACTGGTGAGGTCACTCTCAGGTCAAACTGCAGGATATGACAGGCTGTCAATCACACAGCAGTGATGAGCCTGAAGCTACAGGAAGCTGCCCATATATGGAGTGATGCACTGACCAATCACAGTGGAGAATTTCACAGCTGCGCCGAGCGCGGACACTCTGACGGCAGAGTGAGCCAGAGAGGATTATATTAGAAGATTTTGCGAACAACTGCTCTTAATCTATACTTATCGGGGGAGTATGTGGATAAAAATACCATACTTTTGTAGGAATTTTTGTCGTCTTTAATACTGTGTGGGTTTGGAAGCAGTCAGAGGTAAAGTTTGGACACCAGGGGGCGCTGTTTGGCAGGAACGGCAGATTTGGCTCCATCCGCTATAGTGTTAAGATTTCGGACGAGAAAAATGTTACTGTGTCGCTTTAACTCGTCATTCTGGGGACTTGTTTTGGAATTTTCCCCACATATGTTACATCCTCTTGTTCGGCAGGGTCTCGTGTACGTGGCGATGCCCTCGGTTTGTGGCTGAGAGTCACGGTTTGCAAACAGTTAAGAGTAGTTCGGGGAGTTGTAAATCGTTGATTTTCGGCGAGAATTTTCCGTTTCCCCATGTTAATGGATGACAGGAGCCAAAATGCCGATTAGGGGGTGGGGAGCTTGGACGGCTAATAAAAATTAAACTGGACTAGGTAAGAAAATTTCCCTCTAGAGTTCAGTAGTAAACAATCTCCTCTATTTTTGTATATCTCAATTTAACCGATGCGACCTTCGCCCTATGAGGAGTTAAATTTTCCGTTTCTGCCTTTTTTTCCCTTTTTTGGGCGAACACCTTACATTGAAAGGCAAATAGCCGGCTTCCTGTTGGAGTTAGGGCAAAAGTTAGAGCGCGTGAGTCGTAGGGCTCGAGTAGACGAACAAATTTCGTATTCACGACATTTCTCTACGACATTCCTACGGACCGTGGCGGGTGATTGCAATTTTCTAGGTGGCGCTAGAGAGCCATTTTTGGATTTTTTGGGAATTTTTTGACGTGAGATTGTGGAGTGCCACACTTTTGACGAGTCTCCCAAATTTGGTGAGTTTTTGAGCGTGTTTAGGGGGTTCGGAGGGCCCGCACTTTTGGCGACGACGAAATCCAAAAGAGACCTGCCGTTGGCTGGGCCTAGGGCCCACCCGTTGGCGAGGTCCCTAATAATAAGAAACATTCGAAATACAATATATAATTTCGCCACCAGGTAGTGGCCGACGCCCCCTTCGGGGGCGTCGGCCACTCTGGGAGGGTCAGGAGAGGGCCTGGATGAGTGCGGGCCCTCCTTCGGAGGGCCCGCACTTTTTGCGACGACGAAATCCAAAAGAGACCTGCCGTTGGCTGGGCTTAGGGCCCAGCCGTTGGCGAGGTCCCTAATAAGACACAGAGACATGATCAAATGGCTGCAGGAGAAAAAGCTTGTAAGAAGACGAATGCCATGCCAAAAATGCAAACACAAGATAAAGTTAACGGAAAGTGTGAGTTAATATATTACACTGTAAAAAAAAAATGTTTTTACAGGAAAACGCTGGCAGCTGGGGTTACCAGAGAATTCCTGTAAAATATACAGCAGCACAGTAGATAACTTTACGGACAAAATATGTAAATTGATTTACAGGGAACGAAATCACAGCCTAATTTCCATTAAGAAACTGTGAAGTCTACAAAAAAACCCTGTTAATTTTGCATAAAGGTGTTGTATATAGACAGACAATTTCCTATATATTTTACATGCAATAATAGTTCATTGTGCATCGATAAATGATAAAATTAACAGGGAAACATCGAATAAAAAACTCATTCAAACTGGTAGAACAACAGTAAAACTGTGCATTTTAAATTGAGCTGTTCTGTATATTATACATAAAATCTACTCATTATATGCAATATTTTTGTTTTAATGATCAAGTTATAATGCAAAATTTACTTAACCTGCAAAATGATTACTACTACACATACACCAAATCATGCAAAAATACATCTTGAGAAAAGACGAGAGGAAAAATATCACTTCTGAGAAATTTATTTAACAATTGGATGGATTTTTTTTCAACGTATACAACATGCAAAGAAACTACATGTAATGTTTTTTGTAGCTATAACTGAACCCAAGTTAAAATATTCCAGAAGATTAGTCTCTTTATATCTGGACATTCTTCTGCCACTTTAACAAAACTTAATTGCCAGGTGCATAACAACAACCAAATTCAATCAAAATCAATTTTCTTAAATACTGAATATGGGGGATCTGCCCCCTACTGGTCTACATATAGATGCTATTGCTTTGTCTGGAATGTTTCACAATATGGCATAAACCTTACTTATCTTGGAGATAATACCATAATACCATGGAGATAATGAGGTGATGCCAACAGGCCAAGTTACAGGTCAGATCTGTGGAGCGGTCAGCCCCCTCACAGTAAGAATGAATGTTTAAGGTATTTTCTGCAATAAAAACAGTTCTAATTGAATGAATGCAAGACATAAGTTTTATACTATGCTGTGGTACATTCCTGCAAAGCTAGAACATCGTAAAGAAACAAGCAGGTGGCGGACCCTCTACCAGAAAAAGTTACTTTAAAACAAAAATTACATATTCTGCCTTAATTATGATATTACACATTGTAGATTTAACAAAGTGAAAAGCAGTACCTCTGGAACAGATGAACATTTTGGAAATGTTGTAATGGTAATGTGGTTGCATTTGAGCAATGGTGACGCCAATTTGCGGGGAGCTTTGTGAACGAGCTATTTGCATATTCCACACCCATCAAATCTCTCACGCACACTCTTTCTCCATCCCGACTGACACACTGGACTGTATGCTTTTGTGTTTGTGAGTGGTTGAGCCAGTGACTAAGAAAGAACATTTAGTTGAGATAGCTACATAATGTATTTATATTTCAGAATCATCCCGAGCAACACTGCTGTATAAGGCTGTCACCATGCACTTGCCCGTGTGTCATAACACTCTTGGAAAAACACTTGTTGGGAAACAACCCTAAACAGTCTAGAAACAAAGCAGCAACACAGTATTACGCTGGGAAAAAAAACAAAAAAAACTTGGAGCATTCCTGCCGACATCTTCGAAAAAAGAAAAAAAGGCTGGTGGCAGACCCTCTACCAGAATAGTCTTTAAAACAAAAAGTGTATACTGTGCCTTAATTACCATCATACACATTGTAGATTTAACAAAGCAAAAACTAAAAGTACCTCTTCTCAAACAACAGTCCACAGAAAGAGTCCATATTTAGGTTTGACGCCACTCATGATCGGAGAGATCCTGTATCAGGGTGAGGACACGAGGGTTCACGTTGAGACGACGCTTTGAGTTTTTGTTTTCTACTTTGGTTCCTTTTTCAGGGTTTATCGAGAAGAAACACCTGTAGAATAAAAGCATATCAAGCATTTTAATTAGTGCGTTTTAAACAAAAGAGCAAAATATACATATATACAGTCATGGACAAAAATTATGGCACCCATCAGGAAATACTAACCCACACCCAGAGCCAAGGCCAACAGTCAGACCCAGACCATACTCACCTTTGAAGAAAGTCCAGAGTTGAAGCCAGCTCAGATGGATAATGAACGTTGAAACAATAGTAGCTTCCAAACATGAGGCACAGTGCAGAAATGAAGGAGGAGATGTTTGTGTTGACAACGCTCCGATCCAGACTCAACATGTATCTTCTTGAAGAGTAGCAGGACAGTCCTATGAACAAATTATTTAACAGGTTATATTAATAAGCACTGCACTCACATTAAAAAAAAAAAAAGAGAGACATGAAACTAACTTACCACAGACAATAACAGTGGGTGTCAGAGGCACTTGCTCCAGTTTGACCTCTTCTGCCAGACATGTATGTTCTACATGGAAGAACATGGACTCCTCCTTCTCATCGAAGTAGTTGATCAGAAGCAAGAGCATCTCCTTCACATCATCTGAGCAGTCACTTTGCTGTCCTCGCATCCTCTGAAGCCTTGTGTAATTCTGAAGGAACTTCTTGCTCTTGCTGACATAAACTGTGGTCATGTAGTTGAGAAGCCTTTTCCCCTTCAAATCCAAATTGTGTGTGAATGTCTCTTTGAGGTCAATCCCAGTCAGTTCCTTGAAGTGAACTGACATGCCAAGGTCATCAAACAAAAATGGCCACTCCTCTCTAAGGTATCTGATACTTTTCCCCTGGTTGACTTGTTGACGCTGTGTGTAAAAAGTGGACTTCATCAGACATTTTACCTCCTCTGGATTGGAATCTGAGTGCTGGAACATCACCTTAAGCTTTTCCATGTGTAGCTGTTGGCTCACTTGAGTTTCTTCACGGGGCAGAAATTTTACATTCCATTTAATGCATCCGTAAGTGTCCTGCATTGCTGCTCTCTCTTCTAATGGGATCTCATCTGTGTCTGAGTCATCAGCCTGATGTTTTCTTTTTCTTATTTTGGGTGTTGAAGTGCGTCTCACATTTTCGATTCTGTTTTGCAACTGTTTGACAAGGGAATGGTAGCCTGTTCCAACAACATCGCCCTCTATTACGTCTTGCAGAGAATTGGGATATTTTGCCACCATTTGTTTTGCTACGTTAGTTGAATGCTTTTTACCTACATGAGGACATTTTTCCACCATCTCAGTCACACCAATCCGGACCATTTGCCTCCTCAGTCTTGGGCCTGGCCTTTTTCCCCTCTCCAAAGAATCCATCAGTTCCTCAGGAAATTTACTCCATGGAATTTCAAAGTTGTCGTCCCACTGTGTGTCTAGTCCTGGGCTGGCGGAGGAGGAGGATGATGAACTTCGGGATGAAACAGAGAGTGATGACAGCGATTGGGAAGGTGAGGCTTCCAGAGATGTTAGTGAGCTGTTTTCGGGAGTTTGGTCTTTAAATGACAAAAAAAACCAAGATTATGATTCACACTGCACAATATTCCACAATGTCCATGTCTGCTATTAATTTTGAGTAGTTTTGTGATGTTTTTACTTACATTTCCGTTTCCAAACAGACAGAAGCTTTCTGGCTTGTACAGGTCTTAATGCTGTCATCAAATCAGCCTCCGTTACGAAGCGTAGATCATCATATGTCTCGACTCCAATCGACTGCAAGTGCTCCACCAGGATAATTTTGTTGGCAGCTGGAAGTTCTGGTAGGACTTCCATGATGGCAATATCTAGGAAGGTTCGCTCTGAGTCACTCATCTTTGCTCTGACAAAAAAATGCCACCTTCAAACAGAACAGAAAAAATATACAGTACATGCACTTAACAGAGCAGGGGCATACATCAGGTAACGCATATTAATGCCAAACTATTTACAGAGAGAAGTCAGTGAGCTTTAATCGGACTTTATTTTGCCATAATACTGTGTTTTAGTGGAATGACTTGGTATCCACCAAGAATGGAGGATACCAAAGGATGGAAATCGGGCAGGTCATTAATGTTGATACACTGTAACCCAAGACTGTCCTTTGTCACAGAATACAGATGGTATTCTGAGAGGAAGATGCCTTTGTGGATATCCGTCAAAACATAGACAGATGTGTCATTTTGAATCAAGATGAGTAGAAGTTCACCAAACTCCATACACATCGTTTCTGTACACAAGAAACTGTCCTTTTTTATATGCAGTGCCCTTGTACTGAATGTCTGTGCTAACTGTGGTATACCACAGTTAGCTCTCTGAAAAGGCTAACTCCCTGACTGCATGTTTAATAGTGTCACTGTAGAGGCTGGGATAAAACACACAGCAGTCTTTCACTTGCAAGTTTTTCAAGTGTCTGGCACATCTTTTAAAATAACTGTGTTTACTTTCAAACCTAAGTGTCCATAACCTCATCAATGGACCAAATTTCAACAACAGTGATGAATAATGGCGCAAATAGTGGTGCTTGGGTTTTAGTTGAATTTCAGGAAACATCTTTCTCAACTCCAAATATTCTTGGATTAAAATGTCCAGATATGCTATCTGGGACAAGGAAATGTTCTGAGCACAAATAAGATCTGCAATGTCTTTGAGCTGGAGAGCTAACTGCCATACTTCATCCTCATGGTTTTGCACTTTGTCACCAATCAAAACTGGTAGTAATCTCAAAAGATTCCAGTTTTGAATGGCTTGTCCTGATAGCTTGGCTCCATCAGGTTTGACAGCACATGGCTTTGTGAGAGCTTCAGATCCTTTATACTTAAACTGTTTGATACGCCTGTTCAAGAGTAAGTATGTGAACCATTTTTTCTTTTTTATGATGTTATTCAGGTACAGTGCTAGATCATAGGACACGAGCCCAGTTCTCCTCGTGCACGCTCTGTTTACAAGTCATAAGTCGGCATCGCTCACATAAGCTCACTTTACAAGAAGATTTGCACCAGAGGGGGTGAAACTGTGTAAAAATGTCCGAGAATAATGCGTCGGGTCGGCCACCGGCATGATGAGGACCGTGTGGAGTGAGCTGCGCGCAGGGACGGGCACGTACGACAGGCTTACGTTATATATCACCAGAATGATTGACAATTGGGAGGACCAGTTATTTTGATGATCCACCCGGAAGAAGAAAATCCTCTATTATACCTTTAACAGTAGAGGCACATTTATCTGACAACATTGAACATATACTGAGAATAAGAAAAAGTCCCTTTTGTCACTTGTAATGTCTGCTTCCTCCCTGATTGGAACACATGCAGCATATAAGTAATAGTCTATTTTCCAGCCCATATAGGACCATTGACAATCAAATCAAATCAACTTTATCGGTAGGAACTTTGTTTGCAGAGAGCAAATACAATAAAACAGCACACTAAACATTGACAACAAAAACTGCATTTGAGTGATGCAAATACTAACGTTTGCATGTGTAAGCAATAACTTGGAAATGGGAGGAAGATCCACTGCAATCCGCACAGTTGTCCAAATCACTGAGAGTAATTATATGGTGGCAATAAAAAACCAATAATAAATTATCGTTAAAAAAAGAAATCATACAAATTTTAAACAAAATTGTAAATGTGAATGAAATAGATTCAACCATGGACAATATATGGACAAAGCACATGTTCATAATAAACTTGCATAAAACCTTCAAAAATATGACAAATTTAATAAAATCCAGTATATCTTGGTTCTTGAATGAAAAGAATATAATATTCACTTCAAATGGTGACAAATTACTGTAACAGACTTAAAGTAGTTTTGACTGGCATGACTTTTACATAAGATGTCATTAAAATTATGACTTTCAAGGCATATTTGATATTTCATGACTTTTGCAGAACCTCTATGATCAATGAAACCTTTATCAGTCTTTAATGCAATACATAACCAATTTGTGCATCCTAATACGTGAAGGAATGTATTAGCCGCTTTGTCAGAAAAGATGTCCGCATAATTAAGGTATGTTACATATGTAAGGTATGAACATCTAACACATGCAACTTTTGTTCATGTCCACGCTGGACAATATGCCATGTTTATTACAGAAATGTCAGTCAATAGTCGGCAGAGAAAAGCAAAGATGAAACTAATGGGCCTATAATAAAGACTTGACGGTGATTTGTGCATCCTAAACCATGTCATTTCTACACCTTAAAAGTAATTAATTTAATGAAATCTTTTGTCAAAGTCATGGCATTGTGTTGTGTCTAATAGGTGTCAGGTGAACATCCAACATTAACAACTCAGTTTACTACCTGATCAAGAAGTATGTTCCACGCTGGACAGTGTGTCCTCACAGTCCTGTGCTGTGTCAGGTAGTTGACAACATTCAACAGTGTGGACATCTAAGCACTGCCATATCCTCAAACACAGCAGATTCATGATTGTATGTGAAAAAGTGATATCAAAAGAATACAGTCAACTTACAGTGTCATCCTTTCATCCTGTGTATGAGTCAATGACCGGTTTGAATTTCACACTGTTGTACTGCACATCAGTATGGTTGTTTCGGTTGTATATATGCACAAAATTAAAAAGTTAAGAGACACAAAGTATCATTCAGGCCACTTGGATTTGTTTTGTTATTTTGGCCATAAAAGAGTCAGAAATCATGTTATGAGTGATTACTTTTAGCCCTTTTTTCAGAATAACCCAAGCTTTCAATATTTGGCAATATCTAGGATAACTATGTGTTAAGACAATGTAACAACAGTTTAAAATGAAAGAAAAACAAAAAACGGACTTGGATTTTTTAGGTTTATAATGAAGTAGAGACTGGAATTGAACATGAACAAAGACGGCATCAATTGGAAATATGAACTGTTATAAATATGTATAAAAAAAAGTCTCGCTCTTTTGGTTGTCCATATATTGTCAACTTTTCTTCACATTTGACCAGGCGTTTTTGGGTCTGTGTGGTAGATGGTGAAGCAATTCCTGTCCACTTGGAGACAGAGACCCACAATCGCACTGTTCACACTGCCATGGAGTGCTTCTTTTTCACAGAGTGCACTTCCGCCTTCCTTTGGTGGCCCTGTACGCCTGTGCCTGATCACTGCATTCATCCCAGTGTTCCATCTTCTTTTAAAGCATCTATGCTGTGAGACAATATATGTGTGCACCTCAATGGCAGCTCTGACCTTGCTGTATGCACAAAATCATGAGAAATGGGAAACTATGACCCCAACATGAGAAGGATGAAATTAAAGACAGCTCTGTAAAATTGATACATTTGTATGAAATAATTGAAAATTGCAAATTTCACAACACATTTCATACTGCATATGAAGGATATATTTACAAAAATGGAGGAAAAAAATAATACTGACTATCCAAGGAGTGAGTGACATGCGCGCACCTCCAAATACAGTTTTATATTAATAATACTTGTAATTAAAATCACATGATCAATGTGCAAAACTGCTGATCAATTGGCTGCAACACCTGTAGCTGTTATTAAGAGGCAGACTCACAATTCGTAAAGACACCCAGTGGATTATCTGGCACTGCTGGAGGGAGAAGGGTATGTCTGCAGAGTGAGAGGGGGGAAGCCCTCTAGCTGCAGCCCTCTACACGCGGTCTCCGGCTCTGCAGACACATATTACAAGATGCAGCGCATGGGAGACTCTCAAGGGAGAGGATCTACAGAGACCTATTGGCAGGACCCAACGTGACGATGAGGTACTGCGGGAGGGAGGACGATCCGTGCTGCGGAGCCCCTGTTTCACTCAGACACCGATCAGACTGCTCACTCACTGACGCTCTGAGGCAACGCAATGGAATCCTCCTTTCTGGCATTTGTAATGCGCACTGTCACCAAATTACACCCTCCTGCATGTGTCCACCTCAACAATTAATACCTTCACCTCACATTGAGTGACATTTGTTTTATTTGCTCATTTTCCCCCTCGTTTCACTGTGAAATTCATGTTGATTAATTCTTAATTCATTCAGGGTGTTCAAAGCAAAAATGACCTTTTATCAGCACCGTATGGGCAGAGCAAGGTGTTTCCTCACGTCCAACAACTTTCGCGTTGATTGTGATTTAAAATGTAAAGAGACGTGGGACGAACGTATGCCCTCGTGTATAAGTCAGAGTTTTTCTGCGTACGCGCATCCTGGTTTTTAGCGTACGCCAGTGGAAGTGTGCTTACCTAGGCACACTTTTATAAATGAGGCCCCAGGTCAGAGTTGGCAACCACAGAGAGCAAAAAGGCATGCTGCTGGAGAAGCAGGTCAGTGAGATTATTGGCTAATTCTTTTCCTGTGACATGTGGTGTGCCTGCTGCATTCAAAAATACAAATATGTAACCACATGGCAAACCATAAATCAAAAAATTGACAACTTCTCTTCAGACAAGTAAAACTCTCTTTTTTGTCATTTTGGTAAATGACCAAGCAGGATATTTACCAATACTGCTTCCCATTCCACAAGAAATCTAATTCATATTTGTTGTTTTTGTCATCTGCCCCTACTCCGAGAGAAAACACCAGAGTACTCCACCGCAAAACATTTTGGTTCGATGTACTCACTTGTAAACACACCTCTCCCTGAAGAAAAGAAATATTAACATGAGCTTGAGTAACTACTTTCATGTGAGGCTGTCTTTTCAAAGAGATATTCAAGAAATAGTTTTAAAGGAAAGTTTAGTCAACTCAACCTAAGGTCGATGACAAGTCAGGTATAATTTAGTTTTTTCTAATCCATCATTTTCTGGGGTGCCATTGGGGGAAAAAGCAGCAGAGATACCTAGACCTAGTGGATTGTAAAATCACACACACACTCCAGCACCCTGTTTTGAAAATGGGGACCAATACCCTGGTCTGCCGGTCGGACAGTACTGTACTCAAGGTCCATGCTCTTTCACCTCTTTGTCATGGTCTTCTTCCAAACTGCTTACTACTGAAGTAAGCTGGCTGATTTTCTGCTCATACGCAGACTGTAGGGTGCATTTCTCTTCAGCTTGGTGACCATCATCGTCTCCAAGTCAGCATTGGTGAGAGAACCAATGGAGACTGCAACTTCCTCTCAGTATTTTCACTTTCTGACTGACAACTATTTTCCAAGGCCTGAACCTCCTCCTCCTTGTCTCTCAGCTCTTGGTCTTTGTCATGGAGCTCAGAGTCCAGCTCACTGTTCTTGTTTGGACTACAAAGCTCTGACCTGGCTGCTCAATTAATCCTTCTCTTTCAGCGGTTACTTATTGTCTTCTTTCAAACTGTTGACTCCTGAAGTAAGTTGATGTAGAATGTTCTACATGTTGTAGTTCTATGCTGCAACAGTGCCACACAGCATAGAACTGCAATATATTCTACATGTTCCAGTTCTATACTGCAGCGCTGCCACACAGCATAGAACTGCAACATATGGAATGTGTTCTACAGATGATTTTACAATCTCTGCTTTGTCAGATCGTCAACACTTTCTAAACTATCCAATATCACCATATCACACACCCTTATGTTAAATCAAATTTGGTGTAGATGTTTGTTTGGGTGTCTTGGCCTGTAAGAGGCAGCTAATTTATTCTTGAGACCAAGTTTTGGTGAGACAATATGAGGACAGTAAACAGGTGTTGGTCTTTCTGTTCACTGAAAGCAAATGGTGCGGATATTTCCCTGCAAGGCTGTAGCGGCGTTCCTCTTTGGTTCGTCGGGGTTGGGGGTAGTGTTGTGGAGAACGTGGTTCAAGCTTTGCTTGGGAGCACATCCCTGGCCTCTGGATTGTTGCTAGCTTGCTAGTCGCTTGTCCAAACCAGCGGGCTTCAGTGCATAAATACCCACCACAAGTACCTGCATGAAGACTAGGGGGAGCTTAGTCAGGGACTCACTGTGGACAATTAGTGGGACATGTCCAAACCCAGGCCAGTGTACAGCTGACCCTCACTGTGGTTTGTCCTCATCGTTTCTCTTGGTTTTCACTTGGTTCTCAAGTTGTTATGATGGCCGACCTAGATGCGTTTATTGCCGATCCTTCTGAAGAGGCAGTGAAATAGCTCACAAGAGAATAGTTGTTGAAAGTTACAGATCATCATGATGTGTCTTTGGCAATCACACGCTTTCAGGAAAATATAAAAATATCTGAAGTCAAAGTTGGAATTCTGATTCCTGATTCTGACGTTTCTACTGAGTCCAGTCTCGACTGAATGCCTAACTATTTGTGGACTAATTGGCTTCCTTTAGTTTAATCTTCCTTTAAGGAGACGTTCGATGTGACAGTACGCTGTGGTGGAGCTCTGGCAGGGCTACATCAGTGTAATGTTTACATCCCGGTAGTACGTAACAGGGCTCCACCTGAGAGAGAGTTGGCGGAACCACCACTGAGATCACAGGTCATCTTGTCCCTTGATTTCAATGATTTTCATGGTTATTTGCTGAACCTTCTGACTGTCGCACTCATAAGGACAAGTGTTGCCAAGTAGGGATGGGAATTGATAAGATTTTTCCGATTCCAATTTCGATTGTTTAGCTATTCAATTCTTTATCAATTTTCTTATCGTTTTTTGTTGTTTTTTTTTAAAGCAGAATGAACAGTTAGATTAGTAGGGGTGGGAATTGCAAAGATTTTATCAATATCACTGGCATTCTGCTTTTCAATCCAATGAATCAGTCCAGAAAAAAAGTAGTTTTACAAAGTGTTCTGCACTAAAAGGAGCGATAACAAATTTTTCCAAACATGAAACTTGAATTATTTTCCCTGAAAAAAACAGTCATAGGTGTATTTGCCTTTATTGGATGCCCCTGGAATTAAAATCTTTTTGAATTTTGCGCTGTTGACAAGGCAACTGTCTCTGGGAGTTTGGAGAGTGGACAGGAATGTGGAAGTGACGTACGAGGAGGAATGCCTTCTCTTGGTCTGAAGGGAATGTTTTCATGTTGTGTTGGTGCTTTTTGAGGGGATGTTCAACACAGAATGATATAATACATAGACATACAGTAGTCAACGTTTACTCGATTGTGTATGTCTACACTGTGGACATACTCTAGTAGATAGTTTACTATATGGTGTGCTCACACATAATGAATGATATACTCGCATATCTCTATGCTGTCGGCTCGTCGGAGCAGACATTCACTACACAGGACAGATTGACAGCAGTGTTGATTTATTATGAGTCCCTCATTAGTCCTCTGATGGAAAGTTTCTTCACCAAATGGACCGTTTTCAGCATCCACACAGCGCGGTGCCCTGGGGAAGTGATGGAGGCTGGGGGTGCAGCTCAGGAGGAGGTGATGGAGGGCAGCGGTGTCGCTCAGGGGAAGGTTATGGAGGCCGGGGGTGTAGCTCAGGAGGAGGTGATGGAGGCTGGGGATATAGCTCAGGGAGTTGCAGTGCAGGTTGTTTGGACTATCGGAGTAAACCGGAGTACCAGTGGAAAACCAGCACACAGAGAGAACATGAAAACTCCACACAGAAAGGCTCCTGCTGGGATTTGTACAGACTTTTTTTTTTTTAAACTGGGACCATCTGGCTGTGAGGCTATGGGCTCTGGATTCAGGACGTGGTGAGTGGAACATGTATTAGCGTAACGTGTTATTTTGTCGTTTATCGTCTCCCACTTTAGACTGCTTCTCTCTCTCCACGTTTTCTCGTGGTTGAAGGAGGTCTGTGTCACAGAGTGTGCGATGTAATGCAACATACCGCAATGTATTGTGCTGGGAAATTAATAGTTAAGAAGAATTGATCACATTTAAGGTATACAATTCCGATGGAATTGATCAATTGGAACCGGTTCTAAGTCAGAATTGGTTTTCTATTCCCATTCCTGTTGCCAAGCGTGAGCTTCGTCAATTGTCGCCTGACTGTTGCCGTCTTCTTTTCATTGTCTGCCGTGAGCCTCGAAAACTCACCATACTAACCGTGCTTCCCCCACAAGATTTTTTTTATGTTGCAGGATGCAAACTTTGCATCACTCTCACAGATCATAAAACAGTTCCACATGGCCGACGTGTTTATTGTTGAGGTTTGCAGCCACGCGCCTGCACAGTGTGAAGAAAAGGGGGAGGGCTTTTTGTGATCGGCAATGAAAGGCATTGATCGGCAAACGTCTCACATTTTCCACGGAGATCGGTGGCCGATCGGTTAACACTAAATTATGAAATCAGAAGTGTGCACCATTCAATGCGGGGAAAACCACACACACACTTCGGCATGTGTTTGCTGCCAAACAGGACAGTTGATTTCAAGACACACGCACACACACACACACACACACACACACACACGCATACACACATTCAGGCATATGTGGTTACGAGACCAATCTTGCATTTTCTTGACTGGTGGTGGTGACCACACCCAACGCAACATCTGGTGAACTTAAGAGACATATCAAAAATTTTATTTTTTTCTGCTGAACACAAATCTGACTTCAAAATCATCAATTTTCTTTTACAAAAATATGTGACATTTCACAGGCTTACGAGGTCAGACAAATGGTTTGTGAGACCAACAGTGTTTATGAGACCTGTTTACATATAACACACACACACAAACCAGGTCGTGGTTTAAGAGGACTGACCAACACAGATGTTATTCAGCGCGAATGATGGTTTTGGCGCTTAACAGTCCACCCCTTGTTTCTAACAAAGTCCCTTATGTTTTGGCACGTTCTGTCTTTCAGTGCTGGCTGTTCACATTCTTTGCACAGCAAACACTCATTCTTCGATGCCAAATGGCCTTTCATTATATGAGACTTGAAATGTCTCAGCACTGCATTTTCTTCTGCTTTGGTCCATGGTCTTCCTCTTTTCCTTTTGCGTACTGAAAACAAACAAGATGACATAACTGTTTGTTAGTATGGCTGACTACATTTTTCATCCGGATATAAACAATGACTAACCATAAGAATTAATGGGAGTTCTGTTTGCCACTCACAGAGTAAGAGGCAGCTGTAACAGCTGTTAACTAATTGTAATAAATGATGACATACCTCCTCTATGTATCTGTTATTCAGTAAAACTGTTTTGACTGCAAAAGGCTACATATTTCATTTATCAATATGTTGACTTTTCTACCTACTCCCACCGTAAATACTTTTTACCAACATTTGAGGTTCTTTAAAAATTTCCAGCGTTTCCATTCAGATTTTTTCATGTGCAAACTGGACATACAAACCCCACTTCTGTCCGTCTTTGTTTCTCTGTTTGTCTCTCTGTCCTTGCATATTGATCTGATGATGATGGCCTTTCTCTATAGGCCTAGAAACTCCCGAAGGTTACGTACTGGATATTATAAACTCATTGTAAAATTCAACTTGATCATACCATTATGTAGTGGAAGGAGTCCGTCTGCTTTAGGAATGTCAGTCTCTGAAAAATGTGAAACAGGAGAGCATAGCAGATGCAGTTTTATAAAGAGTATCGATTGTTCAATGTAATACAATATATTTACAGTTGGTTATTTTTAGTGTAAATATATTAGACATTATCGAGGACAACAAACCTGGCCCAGAGAGCAGGTTCAATAAACACTAATTTCCAACATTATTCAGCTCAATGAAAGTAGAAATAGGTTTTAATTGTATTGAAAACTCACATGCTGATCCAAGAAAGTTTTCAGGGTTCCAGTGATTTTCAGTCAAAAAAGCCTTTAAATAGGATATGTCATGACCATTTCTACTGTTCATCATTTATTCTTGGTGACTGCTAGAATCGATTTATATGCTTCAATGTTCCAAAACATTATTTTTTAATATTCTGAACATTTTACATTGAACTCTAATCGGCCTCTGTCTAAAACAATCAGTTTCTCTCATCAGATTATACTTAAATCGGGCCATTAACACGTTATGTATATATGTGTATATATATGTGTATGATTCTGCCTTGACACTCAAGACATTGGCTGTGTTTCCCAGAGTCGCTCTTAGCTTTTAATTGAATACCCCTGGTTTATGGCAACAACATTCATGGTTTGTCTTCTCTAGAGGTGTATGATTCAACTTGTTTGTTTTTTAAGGAGAGAAAATTGCAATTATTGATAATATCGAATCGCAATACTTGTAGAATCGCAATTATCAAGAATTGTTATACAAGCGAATCATGACCAAAGCATATCGTACCACCCCTAACCAACATGTTAGATCACATTTAAAATACATACCGTTCAGTTCATGAGGACAATCTACCACTGCTTCATTATCAATGGCTTGTTCCTTCTCACTCTCATCTTCATCATCATCATCATCGGTCAAATCTGAAAAGATAATGGGAAAGTACTTTAATTTGGTTATAAGTCAAATTAAAAAATGTTACATCATACATGATACAATTTAAATACCTTCAATTTCATCAAGAGACTTTCCTTGAAGTTCATGCATCTTTCCCTTTTCCAGTGCAAGGAGCAACTTGGAAATGTTTGCACTTTGTATGGCTCTGACAGACGGTAAAACTGTCTATGTACTGCTATATCGTGCCCCATAAAATCAGCAAGCTGGTCGAGTTCGTTTCTCTTCAAGTTCAGGATTTGTGATGTGGTGGCGATGTCGTTGTGCAGTTTAGTTGATCGTAGATACTCTGGCCTCTTGGCACCACACTCATCTGCGAGCTGTCTGAGACACTGATGTCCTCTGTAGTAAGTCAGACAATTTGGTACAGCAAACAAGTATTCATTTTGGTCTGGGACACCACATTCCTTCCTCTTCTCAATCATAATGTTGAGTGCATTTACCATCTCGGGTGTCAGCAGTACTGCTACCTTTCTCTCCCTTTTTCCTTTCAGTTCAACACGCTCAAAATAGTTGCGGAGTTTCTTTTCATACTCTGACAGCCCCACTTCTTTCCAGAAAATTCCTCAGTTTCATCTTCGAAACCTCTCCAACACGTCTTCTATTGAAGAGGACAATCTTGGTCAATGCAGCTTTTGTGAGTTTGGAATAGTTCTGCACTGTTGTCTCCTTCTTCAATGCAGCAGTTGCTGATCCAGCAGTTTTGTCAAGATGCTTGTTAAATCTTGTCACATCATCAGTGAGCGGTAACTGGGCTGGTTTGTTATATTTCAAGTCGCTAATGGTGCTTAAGGCACAGTGGGATATGTACTCCGACCATAAAGCTTCCAAAAAGCTTTTGAGAATTTAATCAAGTTGTCATCTCCAGCCATGGTTTGCAGGAATCTTCCCAGCTGATGGATTTTTTGTCGGATATTGACCTTATTCCGGAAGTTTGCGTGGGCGGCGCCATGCGCGTAATAACACTTCAGGTTTAGCCCCGTGCTACTTGATTTGCGATACAAGTCTGTTTAATTGTTCCCGATTTAAAGCACAGTCACAAGTCAGCAAGATTACATCGCTGTGGTAAGACATCATGGAGGAGAAGTAGGCCAATGTAGGCTTTGTTTATTTGTTTATTTGTACATTAAAATTCCTCCTGAGCTCCTCAGTGCATGTGTGGTCTCTTCCCATGTCGTCCTCTCCATGTTTCTGTGACAGGCAGTGAAAGACAAGTCATTAGCAGAGTCAGAAAAACACAGTTTTACAAATGGAAATACAATATAACAGACTATTGGTGCAACAGAAAGTATAATAAGAGATAAAGTAGCTGTACTTTAGTTTTTACATTCATGCTTTACTGTTCTCAGTTTTAGAATAGACTAGACTACATTATCATCATCAAATGTATGGGCCTAAGGTGATGGTAGTGAGCATTAATTAAAATCTAACCCTAATCCTGCTACTCCATTGGCCTTTTTGTATTAATCTGCTATTTCATATTGATTTTGTTGTGTCTGCTAATAGCAAATAGCTTTATGGTTATTTCTGTTCCTGCAGCAGCTAAATATTTCCCATGGACATGCTGCATATCTTTACAAAGCATGTTTTGGGTAGTTTTTAGTCGCTGGGTTTGTTTAATAGATGCCTTAATATCCTAAGCAAGACTCGCTTGACCGGCTGGAAGCTAACTAGTTAGCAACGTTAGCGTGTCGTCTTGTAAACACTGCCAACTCCGCGCTGCGGCACTATAATGACATCATTTAGCACTGGACACACTCTGATTTAGACTGTAGTCTGTAATAAAGTCAGCTCTATATGGAATATTTTGTTTCCACTCTTAAGAATCCTCCAGATTGTTGCTCTTTGCTCTCCTCGTACTGAGCACACAGAAGGGATGCGATCTGACCGGCAAACGGGCTATATAAACAACTCAAAGTCGTTTTCAAATTATCAACACAAGCAATGCATCATTTACTCGTTGGTGTACATGATCATAGCACATTTGACGCAAAATAACCTACCTTATGTGATATTTTAGACGCAAGTCTTCCCAGTAGTTCTCCGTAGAAATGAATGCGATTTCGCTGTAAGCGGAAGTGCGTTTCCAACAGGAAGTGAGGGACAGAAGTAAAAGTGGGCGGTGCGGAATAAGGTCGATAGTCATGTTTTGAAGGGTCATGTCCATGTTTTCTAAAAAGGGCGTCAGCATACCGAAGAAGGCAGAAGTCATTTCGAATAATACTTGCAATATCATCGTCATGCATACGGCTTAACATTTTAAGCACCCCATCATTAACTGTGCTTGAACATGCTGACCGGATTGCAGATGCGAGGCCAAGCACCTTTTTTCTTCCATGACTTTCCTGTTCCTCTGGTTTCGAGGAGCACCTTTTCATATGTCTCCATAGTTGTGGTCGCAAAAACATACCCTTACAATGGATACAGTATTCATATTTTTTACAATCAACCTTCTTAGCTTTGTGCTTCACTTTAAGTTGACCACTTCCTTTTTCCAGCACATCTCTGTTATACTCGAAGTTTCCCCCTGTTGCGAAGATTCTCGAGGAGCTGCTTCCTAGTTGCTGAGCCTGCTGGGAGACTAAGGGCATAAGCTATATCCAAATGATCTTTTATGTGAGTTTTGAAATGCCGAGCTATTTTGGAATGAAAATCCTTGCAAATGAAGCAGAAATTTTGTCCAGGATTTACAACACTGGTTGAAGGTGCTGTGTTGGCACGAGATTGTCCAGTGTCAAGGATGTCATCTGTGACATTAGAGTTCATAGTGATTCTTCAGCAATCTGGAATGTTGAGTTCGCCAAACTCTTTATTGGTTCTTCATCGTCTGTGTCACTTTCTGAGCCTTATGAGCTCCGCAGAAATGTGACATTATAACAGAAAAGAACGTCGTCAGATGTAGATCTTATGAATCCTCTGTTGTTGTTTAAATTCTCCACTTTGCACTGTTATTTTTTGCAGCGGAAAAAAAAAAAGTTACTTTTTGCAGCAGTCGTTTTTTGCAGCGGAGATCTGCAGCCGCAACTTCCGTGTTTGTTGTGAGAGAGCGAACGCTCGGCCACTTGCCAGCGACTTGGGGCGAGATGCCCCGCACTCGAGCGCTCGGGTGCGGGGCAAGTGGCCGGAGCGTTTCCCCCGGTTGGCTGAGGCACAGACACGGGAGTCTGAGCTTTCTGCTCAAACGCAGGTGGTTCTCCACTCCGGCGCTGATCGCGGTCCGGCAGCACAGCACTGGAACACGGAGGCTCCGAGCTCCTTTTCATGGCTTCCGCGGTCCGTCCCCGCGATAAAGCGCCACTGACCGCAGCTGAACAGAACGCTGACCGCCTCTGGAAAGCGGAGCTGCCGGAGCGCGGTCAGCGCCGGAGACGAAAGCTCCAGACTCCGGTGTCCCAGACGCGCATCCACGCCACGGCGAGCGCTATGCTGCAAACAGAAAACTCCAACGCGATGCAAAGTCCCTCCCCCCGGTCTCCCCCTGCCTCAAGTCGCTCTTTCACAACAAACACTAAAGTTGAGCAGCCTTCTTAGCCACGAGTCCAGCATGTTGTATTTGTTGTTGTTAAACGTCATCAAGCGCGCGCCCGTAAACGTCCCATGCTGCATTCATGCAGACTCGGAAATTCCAATATCGGTTGCAAAAATCCGATACCGATATTTCCAAATGTTACATTTTTAAGTCAATATCCCTAATTTTAACAACAAAAGACAAAGAATTTATTTCATATAAGTTGCTCAAAGTAGTCAAAATAGTGTGTGAGTGTGGAAATGGCAGCAGTCTCGGGGCCACGAATCTTGTAGAAATTCCCCTGTGTGGACGAGAGTAGCGATTGAACTGCAGAGTAGATGGCTATTAATTACAATCATACTCTGCTGGTTCACTATAATCGTTTGTTCACTGGCTTTTATTTTGAAACATTGTTTCCAGACAGGAAGACACTGTTATGAGGATGCAGTAACCTATTGCAACATAACTCCACACCTCTCCTCTCCTGTTATTTTAGATATTATAGGTTGCAGTATTAGACTAACCTCAGGCACACAGCTACAGAATATTATGGCGCATCGGTGGGGATGTTTACATCATCATAGTTGTATAATTATAGTTCTGTGTGGATGGCACTTAATGACGTTGTGGTTGTAAACATACTACAACTACGAGTAGTAGGAGGGAGACTTTATCGGAGAAGATGGAGCCGTGTTGTCCGCTTTGTGTTAAATAGTGGCACATAAGTAAAAGTACGACAACTTTCAATTTATTAACAATAAATTGAAAGTTGTGTGAAGCCCGTAGATACATTAGTGGGGATCAGTCGCTGAAGTCATTAAGCGGTTGCTCAAATAGTTGAAGAATGAATATGATGATTTATCAACATCATCATATGCAAACATGTATAATCGATTTATCGCAACACAAACACACGCACGTAAGTCTTTATGCTGAAGTATTGCTTCTCAATGCTATCCTGATATATCAAGCAATGACTTCAAACACTTAGACAAGGCATACACACAAACCACACAAGGGTTATAGGACCATATAACTTAGGGTTTATAAGTTCTATACAGAAGCAGAAAGGGAGCATTGTTTCAGGTCATGTTAAAACACTTCCTGCATTTACAGCTACACCAAAAAATGTACTGACAAACCTCTTCAGGGAGCACTGTGGAGGAGAGGACTGGTGTTTGAGTCATAGGCTGATGGAGAGGCTAAAAGGGAGAACCAGAGGAGAATGAAAGAGGGAGACATGGCAGTTATGTCACTGTGGATCATCTGCTGCCGAAATATCGAATTTGATGATACAAGACAATGAATATAGTTTCCAGAAATTGAACATCAGTGATTCACTGTTGGTATGTAACACTTCAACATGCAACATTGAGGCTTCAAGGCTGTGATTCATAAGATCTACCAACTCGCACACATCGAATACTTTCTGAACATGTTTGGCTAGAAATTCTACTGAGCAGCCTTACAATATTTACGTGTTGCTCAATGATGAAAACCTTGTGAAATTTGATCCTATAACTACTCGTAAATGAACCACAAGTTTTGTGCTTAACATATAATGACAAGTCACTGCTGATGCTGCCATTACATCTTTGGTGTAGTGGACTGCTAGGATTGTTTCACCTTTTTGATATGTTCAAAGTTAATACAATTCCAAATTTAATTTGTGTTTTGTTTGAAAATGAAAATGGAGGTATCAGCATCTGTGAGAGTCCCTAATTAATGTATATCCCACAGGTATCAACTTTTACCATGACTGCAGTCAAAGAATTATTTTGGTGAAATCAATTTGTGAATGAATTTCGTTACCTTCACTGTTAACACCAAATCTATTACCCATGATACACAGCACACTATGTGAACTAACATTTTAAACCTTCTGGAAAAGCAAGGCAAGAAAACCTGATGGATACTGCTTCCAGAAAAGGGTTACCAAAATAACTACTTACCGAAGTATTTTATCTTTTATCTTTGGACTGAAAGCAGTATGTATGCCATACAGTAGTGCAAACTGTTAAAACAACAAAATACTAGGGTTAGCATTCATTTTGTAATGCTTCACAAAATTGTGTTTTTTTTTACTTAAAAGGTACATTGCAGAAGATGCCAAAAATGGTTGACCATAATGTCAAGTGAACTGTTGCTCACTCACGTGCTCATGGCATGAGTTACATTCAGAGAGATTTCACTAGATAAAACGTTTTTTGTGCTTGTGTGGACTTTGTGTTGGACTCTTGCTGGATATCACAATGAGTGCTGCTGCCAGGGAAATTTGGCGCATTCCATCGCAGAGACCCAAGTGAGGTGGCCAGGCACATCCACTCAACACCATGGATCCCTACTCCTAATGCTGAAAAACAGGGTGTTGAACAGCAGGTAGACAGCAACGCTGGAATGGATCTGTGGTGTGTGGTGGTGCCTGGCCACCTCGCTCGGGTCTCGGGAGGAAACTCTCCAAACCCCAGCCTCTACTGTGCTGCTACCACTACTGCTGTACACATCGTTGAAATCTAACGGGATCACCTGGTGTTGCTAGTAGACCACTAGTTATTTTTCCCCAGGATATCGTGTGTGATTTCGACAATGTTTACAGCAGTAGTAGCAGAGTAAAAACCATCAGGTAAGGGTTATTCTCATATACTCCTGGTGTACTTAGAAACGTCCCAATGCATCGTTTTATGAGTACAGACCATATTCATACAACTGTAGAACTTCGATTCGATACCATTCCGGTCTTTTCAGTCCGTCGCCCCTCGACTGTGGAACGCTCTGCCCCTGTCTCTGCGCCTGGCGGACTCTGTTGTCTCTTTTAAGAAGAATCTGAAAACATGTTTATTTAGGAGAGCTTTTGGTTGATGGGTTTTTCACTAGTGTCACTTTAATTTTACACATGTACATACATTTTATATTGTTGTTTTTACCATTTTCACCTGTACAGCACTTTGTGATTTTTATCTGTGAAAAGCGCTTTATAAATACATTTTACTTACTTACTTACTTTTCTCCAGAAATGCAACAACACTAACATGTCAATCAATCAATGCCTTTTATTGTCACTATACCTAGGTACAATGAGATTAAAAACAACTCCAGTATCAGTGCAAAACATATGTTAAAACATATTAAGAAGAAAGTGCAGAATAAGTGCAGAGGGGGGGGGGGGTGTAGAGGAGGTAAGGTGCCCAGTTCAGTCCTGAGAACAATACATAGTAATAATGTTGTGTGTAATTACAGGAAATAAATATGAGACTATATATATACAGATTATTACACTAGATGCAGATGTGTTCACACAAAGTATAGTAGACTAGTGGTGGGTAGACTGTAAGGTCAGTGCATATGGGAGTTCACAGTGGTTATGGCTTTGGGGAAAAAACTGTTCTTGAGTCTGTTTGTCTTTGACCTCATGACCCTGTAGCGCCTTCCTGAGGGCAGCAGTTCAAACAGGTCATAGCCAGGGTGGGAGCTGTCCTTGATGATGTTCATGGCTCTGCTGAGGCAGCGGGAGGTGTAGATGTCCGTCAGGGAGGGGAGAGGGCAGCCGACGATCCTCTGTGCTGTCTTTACCACTCTCTGGAGCCTCTCCCTGTCTGCAGCAGTGCAGCTGCCATACCATGTTGTGATGCAGTATGTCAGGATGCTCTCAATGGATGAGTGGTAGAAGGTCAGCAGCAGGTTGGAGTCCAGGTTGTACTTCTTGAGGACTCTTAGGAAGTGCAGCCGCTGATGAGCCTTCTTAGTGATTGCCGTGATGTTCTCTGTCCAGGAGATGTTGTTGGAGATGATGACGCCAAGAAACCGGAAGGTGTGAACCCTCTCCACGCACTCGCCGTTGATGTAGAGGGGGGCTAGGTCGGTGCTGTGTTTCCTGAAGTCAACGATGATCTCCTTAGTTTTCTTGGTGTTCAGAGCAAGGTTATTCTCTGAGCACCAGTCTGCCAGCTTCCGGACTTCCTCTCTGTAGGCTGCCTCGTCCCCCTTCGAGATGAGTCCGACCACCGTAGTGTCGTCCGCGAACTTCACTATGAGGTTGTTGTTGTGGGTCGGACTGCAGTCGTAGGTGTAGAGGCAGTACAGAAGAGGGCTCAGCACACAGCACTGTGGAGAGCCGGTACTCAGCGTGTGGGTGGAGGAGAGGTGTGGGCCAAGTCTCACAGTCTGGGGCCGGTTGGAGAGAAAGTCCTTAATCCAGGCACATGTGAGGGAGGGGAGGCCAAGAGTGTCCAGTTTTGTAATGAGGATGTCTGGTATTATTGTATTAAAGGCAGAACTGTGAACGGGGGTTCACTGCCAGGAGCACCCGTCTGACATCGTGTTCCTCTACACTCAGTGGGGTGTTGAAGGGGCCTGGTGGAGGTGGGGGCAGGGCTCGAACAGATGAGTGCTGCTGTGGTAACTCGAAGTGAGCAAAGAAGTTATTTAGCTCCTCTGCTAGCGGCGCACTCAGGTCTGCTGTTGTTACATCACAGCCTATGAAGTTGGTGATGTGATGTATGCCCCGCCACACCTCCCGTGAGTTGTTGCTGGACAGGTGGGACTGTATTGTCATCCCGTGGTCCGCCTTGGCTTTTTTGATGCCTTTCTTCAGGTCAGCCCGAGCAGTCCTGTACAGAGCTCTGTCACCTGACCTGAAGGCAGCGTCACGGGCCCTGAGGAGTGAGCGGACCTGGCTGGTCATCCAGGGTTTCTGGTTTGGGAAAACCCGGATGGTTTTGTTGACGGTCACATTCCCGATGCAGAACTTGATGTAGTCCAGTACCGTTCCTGTGTACGTCTCCAGTTCCTGGTGTTCAAATAAGTCCCAGTCTGTTCGGCTGAAACAGTCCTGTAGGTCTGAAAGTGCATTTTCAGGCCAGGTTGTAACTGTCTTTATGGTGGGTCTGACTCTGCGTCTGAGGGGGTTGTAGGCTGGGGAGAGCAGGAGGGAAAGATGGTCTGACTGGCCCAGGTGGGGAAGGGGTGTAGCTCTGTATGCGTGCTTGATATTGGTGTAAACGTGGTCCAGATCTGTTCTCTCCCCTAGTAGCACACTTGACATGTTGGTAAAACCTTGGCAGTACAGTCTTCAGGTTGGCCTTATTAAAGTCCCCTGCAATAATGTGAACCCCATCCGGGTGGACCCGCTGCTGGTCGTTTATGGTGTTCAGCAGGAGAGAGAGCGCTGTGTTTACGTTGGCGTCGGGTGGGATGTAGACAGCCGTGACGATCACTACAGTTAGCTCATTTGGTAGAAAAAAAGGCCGGCATCTTACAGACATGTACTCGAGGTCTGGGGAACAGTGTTGGTCTATGATTGTCCCGTTGTTACACCAGTTATCATGCACATAAATACAAAGACCCCCTCCTCTGCTCTTACCGGAGTCCACAGTCCTGTCCCAGCGGAGCAAAGTGCGGTCTGCTAGCTGCAGGCTGGTATCGGGGATCCCCGGGTGAAGCCAGGTTTCAGTGATGGCCAAAACACAGCAGTCACGAACATAGCGATTTCCAGCGAGTTGTAGTTCCAGGTCGTCCGTTTTATGTACCAGGGATCTGGCATTGCAGAGAAACAGGCTCGGTAGAGGTGGCTTGTGTGGTCGTTTCTTTAGCCGTAGCATAGCACCGGACCGACAGCCCCACTTCTGCTTCCTCTCCCTTCTCCGCCTGCGCCGCCTCCTCGACCCGATAACAATCCACGGAGAGCCCGGCGGTCTCGCCATGTCCTCTGGGATGTTGTGCGTGTGGTGAAAGTCGCCGGAGACCGATATCTGGCGATGGAAGCCGTTATCCAAAAGTGTCTGGCGGGTGTACTGAATGTCCGCCGAGCCGATAGTGCACGCATAGGTAAGAAAAAAGTAGAAAAACAACAAAAAATACCACTGAGGAGGAGAGCCGCTAGCCGCTGCAACCGTGCGCGCCGCCATCTTGTTTAAATGTACAACATCTACTGCCTTCATCCTGCTATGTGGGCCACCTGCTTTTTCACAGAATCAATAGCCTCACTCACTGAACCCCACACTGCTATTATTTTGAACAGCATAATGTCTGATTCCTTCACTGTTCTGTAAAATATTAACAAAGTTTTTGGTCTTTTCCTTCATTTCTTGATTTGGAAAATAATATGCTGTGTGAATCTTAAAACTATGATGAGGATTTTAAGCTTAATTCACTTTTTTTTAAAACACACTGCTATTATTCTGAAAACAACTATGTTTTAGACTGTGAGAAATGTCTTTTTATAAGCAAACACAGTGTACATGTGTAATGCAACATGTTGATCTTGGGATTTTTATACAAACCTTCACATCTTAGCCCCCACTACCTCAATGTAGAAAATGGCCCGCGGCAAAGTGAACATTTATCAAGTGAGCCCAATTTCTCTTTCACAACACGATGTGTCTTGCAATCTAAAAGAAAAAACACATATTGAAATTTATCATGTGAATGCAGATTTCAATTTTCTTACTTGGATAACTTCCTCTAGGGGGCTGAAACCTAGCCTAGCCTTAAAATCTTGTTTTACTATAAGATATTAGTCTGGAAAGAAATGCATATGAGCAGCTTAGATCTGACAAGAACTTTTTAAATGGAATGTTTTTCTCTATGCTATCAATATAGCATAGAGAAAAACATTCCATTTAAAAAGTTCTTGTCAGATCTAAGCTGCTCATATGCATTTCTTTCCAGACTAATATCTTATAGTAAAACAAGATTTTAAGGCTAGGCTAGGTTTCAGCCCCCTAGAGGAAGTTATCCAAGTAAGAAAATTAGGAAATTTAAGTTTAATTTGAATCTGAATTTTAATATTATTATGTTGTCTTGAGGCAGCACTGCTGTGTTAGGCAGCATCAACAGCTGAATGCCAGTGCAAACAATAGCGTCATGGCTTTAAATGGACTCCCAAGATACGGCTATAAGTGTGACAAACAGTAGTAAGGCCAGAGCAGACAAGTCACTAGTGTCCATAGTGCAAAAAAAATCAAATCAACCTCTTACCTCTATCTCTCTTCCCAATTCCTCCTAAATTATCTTGCTTTCTTCTCTTCCTTCCTCTCTGTTCTTCAAAAGCTTCAAAAGCTTAAATAGATTATAATGAAAATGAAAACAATTGGATTGTTTAAATGGAGGATACACACACACGCACACGCTCAACTTATAGTGTATCCCTCTCAACTTTACCACTTTTGATAAGGTTTTGCCTAGTATATCCTTCCTCTTTTATGTTTTATATAAATATTTCTTGCCATCATTGCAAGTGCCTGGCCTCTTGGCTGTGATCCAGCCATATTTCCATGTGAAAAAATAAAGCAAAACCACAATTAAACACACAAATGTCACACAGCCATAAAAGTCAGTCAGAGATGGGACAGAGAGGATACAGAAGGGACAGAGAGGAGACAGAGAGAAAGATCGTATGCGATGCCGCGGTCTTACTATATACCATTCTTTTTTTAAAATAGATTAAATTGGTTAAATGTACTGTACCTTGGCTATTTCATGTCTTTGGCGAGAATGCCATGGCAGGTTTTGTCCTCCGTAGTCATAAGTTATTTCTTGCCCTTCCTCAATGTCAATGATGGCAAACAAACACAGTCTGAGTACACCATCCACCTCCAATTTTTTCATTTTCGCGTTTGGCTTTTCCGCATCTAACCCCAACCCTAACCCCAATTAGGTGATTCATTTTCAGATACCGACCCAGCTCGGAGGTAGCTCAAACGGAAGCAGAGGTAGCTCAAACGGCAGCAGTGAGCGGCTTCATTGGAAGTGAAGAATGACCGACTTTCTCACATATTTAGACCCATATAAAGTCACAATGCTGGGGCCACAGTCTCATCGGATGGAACACCTCCAGCTGCCACCCCCGCCCCTTGGAGGTGAGTGCCCCTGGTATCCTTCAGGGGGACCTTCCTGCCGTCTGTCTCGGCCCGGAGTGTCTACCATAGCCGGGGATGTGTTCTGGAGCGAAACACTTAGAAAAAAAAATACAATATTTTCATGAAAAGCTCCATAAATGACCCCCAGTGTGCCTCCGCAGGCGTCCGCCGATGTGGCCCCGCCCCTGGACACTTTCTCTGACACGCCTCCTTGTCTTTTCCTGGAGGCCTATGTTTCTGAAAACCAGGTTTTTAAAATCGTGCCGGGACCTAAGTCCAGCATACAGGGTAACCTCGAATTGTGGAAAATGTATCCACAATTCGAGGTTACCCTGTGTGCTGCACTTAGGTTCTGGTCCCTGGTACTACATTTACTCCTGGTACCAAAACGACACTTAGAAATATTTTCAGCTCTTGCACTTCATCCACACACACACACCGCCTTTCTCAGAGCTTAAGGCCAGGATGAACCACTATTCTCGGACAAATTTTTGCAGTTTCACACTCCCCCTGGAGCTCTCTGCGCGCACGTTACTCCAGTTGGCTGTGTCCTGTTTGGGGGCCCGCTCCCCCGAGGAGGGACTGCTCGCTCCCCGTGTAAGGAAAATGGAAAACCACAGTGAGTTGAAGCCATCAAACATGAAACTTGAGAATGAAATCAACATATGAGTTTTATTACAAAGCAATCTACCTAAAAACACTTACAGAAATATTTCTGGGTTCAAAGAGCCGTTCACCACACAGGTGGATCTTGCTTCTCAGAACCAAAAACCGGGCCCAAGCGAATACAGCGGAAGAAAATGGGAAAAGAGCCCCGGCTCAGAATTACTGCCTCCTTTTCTCTATCTCCTCCAAGGTCTTCCTCCTGTCCCCACCCGTGCTTTTCCAGTCACGGGACATCAAAATAGAGGAGTAAGCTGGTTTGCACCTGTTCTTATAAATTTTAGCAGGCCCCAGCCAAGACAACTACAGCCCAAAACAAAACAATTTTAACAGCTGTCTGCATGCCGCTGGCCGACACAATGCATTATTCTCGGACATATTTTAACAGTTTCACCCCCCCCTTCTGGAGCTCTCTGCACGCACGTTACTCCAGCCGGCTGTCTGCATGACGCTGGCCGACACAACGCACTATTCTCTGACATATTTTTCACAGTTTTGCTGTGCCTCTGGAGCTAGCTGCGCGCAGCTTACTCCACACGGTTCTCATCCTGCCGGTGGCCGACACGATGCATTATTCTCGGACATATTTACACAGTTTCACCCCCCCTCTGTAGCTCTCTGCGCGCACGTTACTCGAGCCGGCTTTCTGCATGCCGCTGGCCGACACAATGCACTGTTTTCGGCCCCATTGTCCCAGTTTCACACCTCTGATTGACCTCCGGCGGAGCATCTGAGTGTACTTTGTGTACTTCACACACTCGCAGCCCGTGACAATGCCCTCGTCTCGGGCTCATTAACACTTACGCACCGCTGCTCTGCCGGAGCGCTGACAGTGACAGGTGATGACGGGGTGCGTCCACAAGAGGGCAGTGAGGGAGCGGCTGCATTTCTCCAAGGAAAGTGCACTGGAAGTGGAGAATGACAGACAGACTTTCTCACATATGCAGGCCCGCATGCAGTCACTATTCTGGGGCTGAGTGTGACGTATGGCTGAGTGTGACCTCCTCCGGAGCCCGCTCTGAGCTCCGGACAGACATGCTGCTTTCACACACACCAAGCCCAGCATCACTCTGTATTTTCGGACTAATTCATCCACAAGCTCAGCCACTCACGCAGCTCCATACTCACACCCAGGCTTCTCACTTAACTTAACCTGGTCTCGCCACACTCCCCTCGGATCACGGCCTCCAGCCACATGCCCCTCATGCTCCGGGTCCAGAACCAGGCTCTCCACGAGGTCCTGTGTACCCACACTTAAGCACCCCCCCTCGGCCTTGTTAAAATCAACCAACTGCCCCCGATGCAGGGCCGTGCCCCTGGGACCAAAAAGGGGCCCCCGTGCGGGTCAACTCCAGACTTATGCCCGGCCAAGCTCACTCTGCCCGGATCACAGCCTCCAGCCACACGCCCCTCATGCAGCTCCAGGATCAACACCCACAGTTTTAACTTAAGTTCATCCGGGCACGGGTCACTCTGCCCGGATCACGGCCTCCAGCCAGACGCCCCCTCCTGCGGCTCCATACTCACACCCAGACTTCTCACTTAACTTAACCTGGTCTCGGCACACTCCCCTCGGATCACGGCCTCCAGCCACACGCCCTCACATGCTCCGGGTAGAGAACCAGGCTCTCCACGCGGTCCTGTGTACCCACACTTAAGCGCACCCCCTCGGACTAAACTTGGCACGACGGGGGCCGTTACCGGCCTCACACCGTCCACGGGCTAAGCCTCAATCAGAAGGACTTAGGCCCCCGAGCGACACCGGGCAAGCGGTCTTCCGTACGCCACATTTCCCACGCCCGCCCGTCGGACGGGGATTCGGCGCTGGGCTCTTCGCTCGCCGCTACTGAGGGAATCCTTGTTAGTTTCTTTTCCTCCGCTTAGTAATATGCTTAAATTCAGCGGGTCGTCTCGTCTGATCTGAGGTCGTTGGCAGAAGGGAGTGGGGCCCCCAGCGGGGACCCCGGTCGTGGCTCCGCGGGCCGCATTGAAACCGGGGGGTGGTTAACCACTTGACACGGCCCGCGGAGGCTCACGGAGCTCACTTGGTTTTGCGGACGGGGAGAGAAACCCGGGTCGGCGAGTTATCGGCAACCCGCCGGGGCCCCGGCCATCCCCACATCCGTCCCCAACCACCAAGGCGAGCCGAGGGCGAACGCGTAACGCGGGCAGCACGGAGACCGAGATCGCAGTTTTATTGCTGTTTAGTTTAAGAAAATTGAGGATGAACCAGGTTTTTAATTCACAGATACAATCAGTGAGGGAGGAGGGTGGGAGGGTGGATGAGGGTTTAGTGGTGGGGTAGAGCTGAGTGTCATCCGCGTAGCAATGGAATTGTATGTTAAATTTGCAGAAGATATTGCCGAGGGGAAGGAGGTAGATAGTGAAGTGGCGGACAGAGCCCTGGGGGACACCTGAGGTGACGGGGAAAGGGGTGGATTTACAGGATTTGAGTTGAGTGAACTGAGTGCGGCCAGAGAGGTAGGAAGTGAACCAGTCTAATGGAGTGTGGGAGATGCCGATGGAGGACAATCTGTTGAGGAGGGTGGAGTGACAAATGGTATCAAATGCCGCACTCAGGTCAAGGAGGATGAGGATGGTGAGGAGTCCAGAATCAGCTGCCAGGAGGTCGTTGGTGATTTTAACTAGGGCTGTTTCAGTGCTATGGAGTGGGCGGAAACCGGACTGTAAATGTTCATAGAGGTTGTTGTGGGATTTTGGAGATGAAGGGTAGATTGGAGATGGGGCGATAATTGTTGAAGTCGAAGGGATCGGCACTGGGTTTTTTCAAAATGGGGGTGATGGCAGCATTTTTTTTTTTTTTTTACTTTTTATTTATGAGTATTTTTACATTGACAGGAGTAAATAAACACAATACAGAACGAACATATGAGGACATGGGATGAAAGTGAATCAAGGCAAGTTTAGTATCTTCACAATGTAATGTCACAAAGTAAAGTTAAATATCTGTCTCATTGGCGAAATAAATACACCATTTTTTCCACTGTTTTTTTCCCAATTCTTTTTGGAGTCGTAGGGAGTGGGTCATCTGCTTCTAGGAGATGCAGGTGTTTAACAATATTGACAAAAAGGCCAGCAGTAGGACCATCTTTCTGGAGCCAGCATTTTGTAATGGCCTTTTTGCTTGCAGCCAGCAAAATCTTTCAGAGGTAAATATCGTCTTTATTCAGTCCATCAGGAATATGACCAAAATAAAGAGATGTATTGGTTGAGCTGAAACTAAAACCCAGTATATTTGTAATTATTGTTCCTACGTCCTTCCAGAAGGTCTGAATAGAGGGACAGGTCCAGAAAACATGGGCATGATCCGCCATCACTTCTCCACATTCCCTCCAGCAAGTTGACTGAGAACCAGTTTGTTTGGACTTCTGTTTAGGAGTTATAAAAAAACGAATCAGGTTCTTCCAACAGAAGTCTCTCCAGGTTAGAGAATTGGTGGTAGATGACTGTGTCTTCCAGGCATTCAGCCACATGTCCGCAGATATTTCCATGTCCAGTTCCTAACTGTTCCGTTAGTGAGGGAGGAGTGGATGATGGCAGAAATGAGTGGGACCAGAGAGGGGAGGCAGGATTTGACCAGGTGCGTCGGAAGGGGGTCCAGTTAACAGGTGGATGGTTTGGATTTCTGAATAGGTTCTGTGATTTCCAGACGAGTGGGGAGCTGGAAGGAGGAGAATGAGTGTGTGAATGGGTGAGAGTCTGTTGAGATTTTTGAATGAAGGTTTGTACTGAGGTGTTGGTGGATTTTCTGGATTTTATCTGTGAAAAAAGACATGATGTCATTGCAGAAGGAGGTTGTGTACAGTTGATGAGGAAGAGATTTCTGGGGCTGAGTGATATTATTGAGGAGGGAGAATGGGGATTTAGTGTTGCCTTTGTTAGCTGAAATGAGATTGGAGAAATATTGGGTTTTGGTGAATGAAATCGAGTCTTTATAGGAAGTGATGTGAGTGGAGTGCATTTCTTTATGCATGCTGAGATCAGTTCTCCTGTAGAGGCACTCGAGTTGCTGACCTTTGGCTTTCATAAGCCAAAGGTCGGGGGTGAACCAGGGGGCGGAGATGGAGAAGGAGACTGGTCTAGTTTTTAATGGAGCGAGAGAATTAAGAATACTATGGAGTCCAATGTTATAATGAGAAACCTTATAACATATGATGACACACTGCATGCCTCAGGATACCTTTTTGTTGTACATCAGCAAGGGTCTCTTCACTGGAATCGTCATCACTTGTGGCCATTTCATCTGAAAAAACAAAGTCCTGACAAACCACCCCGGAGAGCCACGCCCCAACCCAGAAGGCACCAGGTGGAGAGGACAAGAGAAGGTCCCACAAGAGAAGGATAAAGGGCACAGAGCCCCAGGCCCCGATCCGAGCCACCAAGCCGGGACCGGCCAGAGCAGGGCCCCCAGGCCACGAAGCCCCCCCCCCGATCCCGGCAGCGGAGCCCGCCGCACCCCCGGGGGGCCAGCCCCCCCACCACCACAAATGGTTTTTTTTTCAAGGTCCTTCAAACACTTGGCACGTTCAGTAGACAGAAATTTGTGCAGCAGTGCCACATCCTGTGTGAATGGTAAGACCTGTGGTTTATTCCATTTAGCTTGTGTGAGTGTGCCTAATGCAGAAGCTGAAATGGACTCTCCATTTTTTCTCATGCAAAGTTGCAAATTGCTTTGCCGACTGCGACTGCATAGATATTCCCAATGATGGCATTACATTGAACAATGCCAGCCACTTTGGCCAAACTGTGCCCCAATTTCAAAGCCAAAGATGGTGTCTTGCAGGATTTGCTTTCCACATCACACCTAGCAAGTGCTCGTACTGCTTGTATCACATGCGCGAAGTTACTTGGCATAATGAGGTCTTGGGTACTTTTCAAAGGTGTTATAGCTCTTGCCGTTATCAGTAGTCTTGCCATCTAATTTTTTGTCATATGTAATCATTTCTTCTCTGCTGTGCTTTCCTGGCATTGTAGAATGACTCGCCAAGGCTGAAACTGTCTCTTTCACTCCTAACTACTAATGAAATGTCATCCTGGTTCATTTCACAGGCAATCTTCCAAACAGCTTCATGAACTTGATTAGGTTTCGGTAGGGCCAGTTGAATGCGTTTCCGCTTATCAGTAAGCTCTCCCTCAACAGATTTTTGAGGGCATTTTCTAACATACCTCGAAAGGCAATCTCTTGCATATGTTACCTGCGCCAGCCCTAGGGAATAGCTGGGCGGTAGCAAGTGGCAACACAGCTAGCGTCAGACTGTGTAGCCTAATGGTAAATGACTGTGGAGAGACGAAGAGGAGACGTTAGTCTGACCAGAGCCCGTTTAATTCTGAGAATCATTCACATAAAACATAATCAAATAATAAAAGACAATGAAATAAGACAATAAAATACATCACATACATTTAATAAAATATATAAAAAGACAATTATATAATAAAGTGCAAAATAAAATATTACTTCCAACATAGAACAATAAACATATTCATTATTCACTATTTCGGATATAACGTTGCCCAGTAAGTGTATTAATTATACTACTTTACATACTTTCACTCTCATACTGCGACCTAACACACACACACACACACACACACACACACACACACACACACACACTATTAACGGGAAAAGTGCCTCTGAATGGCAGCAAACTGCAGTCTGGTGTACACATACAAAAATACATAGAAATAGTGTCTACTCGGCTCTAAACACATTAAATGTATAAAAGTATCTTATAATCAATACTCAGTGTCACGCCTCTGGTGAAAACAGAGCTCATCCTAGCTCCTCCATGGCTCAACACGAAGCTATAATGGCGGCCGTGGAGAAAGCGTGACTACAGCAAACTTCTACAAAACACTGCTTAACTTCGACAAAACTCTCAACAATAAACACAGTCAGTGCAGATGCCATGTAGACCAAGTAATAGTTACCAAAACTAACTTTAAATGAGTTTACCTGTGGAGAGACGCAGAGGAGACGTTAGTCTGACCAAAGCCCGTTTAATTCTGAGACTGCGCCAGCGTGGCTCTTCTAGTCCCCACAGTGAGCGTACAGCACCTTCTACTGGTGTGGATGGCCAGGTACATGACAAATAAAACACTTAGTTCTAAAATATAAAAAAATAGAGGGGGTGTCTGTTTCTAAATCAAATCTTAAAATATTGAGTTTTTCAACCTACTACACTCTCCCCTGCTTTAAAAGATGACTCTGGCATCTTTCACTAAGTGTTTCAAGTCAGGTTACACACATATCAAGTGAAAATACTTGGTCTGTCAGAAATCTAAACGTTACACCAGTCCGTTCACATCTAACATGTTCAACCTGGTGTCTGGTAATAGTACATGTCAGGTGGAGAATAAGGAACACAAACAACCATCATGTTTGCTCCCGGTCCCCATGCTTGGTAAGAGGGATGTCCAAGCTGGTTGTAAGTGAACATTTGTCTTGGTCTAACTGTTCTAGTTGAACTGCGAATCGTTTTCTCTTGTGCATTTGCATTGGGCACATTATTGGACAGTTGTTCCATCTCAAAATCTTCTGTTTCGTTGACAGTGTCCATTGCGGGTATCTCCTCAGCTGGAACACTGACAAGTGGCACTGGCCGTGGTGCTGATTCGGGTTCGCTCGCTGGGAGTGACGCATATGGATTTTGTACTAGAACTGGTGGTGATGTACTTTGCTCTGGCACTTGGACTGGTTGAGTACATCGTCTTCCAGGTGAAAATGCAGGTGCTGCGGATCTGAGATTGTAACGTGATGTAGGTTGAGCTTTGTTTTGACACCCGGGTACATGTTACCTGTGATTTATGTACTCCTCATCCTCATCAGATTCTTCAGACTCAAGCTCAAAGGTAAGTAATTTACTTGCATTAGGAGATTTCTGTGCAAAACTCTTGGATTTCGGTCACCTGTCTCAGCCTGGACTCTGTATGTAGGTCCCTCTCCAATTTTCTGAACAACTCTATGGACAAACTTTTCCCAGTAAGCGCTCAGTTTTCCAGGACCTCCTTGTTCTGAGAGATTCCTGACTAGTACTCTATCTCCAGGTTGTAAGGGGATGCCTTTTGAATGCTGGTCATAGTACTTTTTCCCTTTTGCAGAGCTTTTCTGGCTATTTTCCGAGGCGATTTTGTACGCTTCTTGCATACGAGTTGCCCATTTTTCAGCATACTCTTGTTTTGTTTTACAGTCACTTTCAGGTTTTAGGTCAAACAGCAAGTCGACTGGTAGTCTCGGCATTCTACCAAACAAAAGAAAGAACGGTGAGTATCCTGTCGCATCATGTCTGGTACAATTATATGCGTGGAGGATGTGAAGTAAGTGATCTTTCCATTGTATTTTGTTTCTTCCTGCAGAGTGCGTAACATTTGGAGAATCGTTTGGTTTAAACGCTCTACAGGATTCCCCTGAGGGTGATAGGGGATAGTTCGAGAGTGAGCTATTCTGGCAAGCTGTTGGAGTTTCTGGACTAGGCTATTTTCGAACTCCCGGCCCTGATCATGGTGGAGTTTTTCAGGGTACCCAAACCTCAGGATAAAGTCATAAAATATTTTCTCCGCCGCAGTTTTGCCTGACTTATTCTTAGTTGGATAAGCTTGCGCAAAACGCGTGAAATGGTCTACCAGGACTAATATATACTCGTAACCACCTTTGCTCTGTTCGAGGTGAAGGTAGTCAACTGATACAAGTTCAAATGGGGCACTGGTGGTGATTGAACCCATTGGAGCTTTGTCTGGGACACATGGGCGTCTTTGTTTTAGGCATGTGCATTGGCGGATGACAATCTATGTCGCGCTGCATGAATGGCCAATAAAAACATTCTCTTGCTAATTGAATGACTTTATCTGCACCTACATGACCCATATCATCATGCAAATATTTAAGAACAGTCTTTTTCAGTGTGTCTGGCAAAACTAGCTGTTTCCTTTTCCCTGTATATCTGTACAGCAGTCCTTTTTCAAGTTGTAGTCTGTTCCATTCATGTACAAGTCTCTTTGTTTCACGTGTCATTTGTTTCTTGTCCTTTTCATTTGGATTCCATCCTCTCCTTTTCAACTGTATCACCTCACAGATTGACTTATCCTCTTTTTGGGTAGTTCTGAGATCTTCAGGTGAGAATACAGGGGTACCTTCAGCATTTGTGTCATTGTCATTTGAGTTCAACTGCAAAGCTGCAACCCAGGGCACTTCCCTGTCTGTCATAGCTCTATCACCCTGCCAAATAGCAGATATGACATCGGGTGGCATTGTCTCTGTGTACTCTGGAAAGTGATCGGGCAGTTTACCTGGATATCTGGACAGTGTGTCGGCATCAGCATTGGATTTGCCAGGGCGACATTTGATGGTAAAGTGAAAATCAGCCAGTTCACCCACCCAGCGATGTCCAACTGCATTTAACTTGGCTGTGCTCAAAACGTATGTCAGGGGATTATTGTCCATGAATACTGTGAAAGTTGGAGTATAATAAAGGTAATCCCTGAATTTGTCGCAGATCGCCCACTTGAGTGCGAGAAACTCAAGTTTGCCAGAATGAAAGTGCTAGTTTTTTTCAGCAGGCGTGAGCGTCCTGGAACCATATGCAATGACACACAGTTTGTTGTTCTGTTGCTGATAAAGTACAGCCCCTAGTCCTTCATTAGAAGCGTCAGTATGGAGGATGAAAGGTAAGTCAAAGTCTGGGTAAGCTAAAATAGGTGGACTAGTTAGCATATCTACAAACCGTGACACCACTGCACTATGTTCCTGTGACCAGTTAACAGGTGTTTTGGATGGATGCTGACCATTACTGTTTTTCTTAGACTTGTGAGTTTGGTTTTTAGTGGGTCTGTTCTCTACCTCACTGGGACTTTCTACAAGTTTAAACAATGGTCTTGGTAATCTGGAAAAGTCCTGAATAAATGTCCGATAGTAACCTAAGAAACCATGGAGAGCTCTTACTTCTCCGACATTTTTTGGTTCTCGGTTTCTGAGCTGGTTTACTTCTTCTAGATCTTTAGGGTCTATCGGAACTCCTTCACTAGTAATAAGACATCCTACATATCTGACTTGGCGTTTGAAAAGTTCACACTTGTTAGGGCGTAGCTTAACACCATGTTCTCTGAGTTTCTGTAGAACGCGTCCTAAGTCATTTACATGGTCAGTGAAAGTCTTAGAATAACATAACACGTCATCTAAGTAGGGATAACAGCACTCGTCTTTTAGGCCTTCTAGAACACTTTCCATACATCTTTGAAAGGCCGCTGGAGCATTGGTTAGGCCAAAAGGCAATCGGTTCCACCCATAGAACCCCCAAGGTGTGCGAAAGGCAGTTTGGGGGCTCTATGAGATCTCACTAATCTAATCTCAGTGTGTAGTGAACACACTAACTACATGGTCAAATCGTGATAATAGTCACTTTTTCTCTGATATAAATCTCAACTCACTCTCGCTGTCTCCGTCTCTCTGTTTACTTTTTCACGGGTGAATGAAACAAAATGACACCTCCCACTATGGAAACTTTTGATTGGACATGGGCTCTTCTTCTCAACCAATGAGTGAAAGGTATACAGGCACATTACGAGTGTTGTTTTTTTTTTTTGCGACTCCGCGCCTTTCACTTCGTTTTAGAAGCACTCCTGACCAGTCTTCGGCACCTGACACGCACTAAAATGTCGCAGAAAAACACGGGCACAGTTTTCTTCATGTCTCCTTTTAAAACGATGTTGTAGTTTTATATCTGCACTTTCGACACGGATTGAAACACTGGACCAGATGACGCTGTGCTGTGACGCTTCTGCCTTTTAAAGCGGTCATGTGATTATGACACACCAGTGCGTCCGCCGGCCACAGAGGTTTTTAAACAAAACTTTTATCATTAACGACTTGATTTTAGACAACAACTTGGACTGCCTCCAACTCACTGAGACATGGCTTGGCACTGATGCACCAGTTGTTCTTACCAAGGCCTCCCCACCAAATTTATTTTTTTTTAATTCTCTATCAGGGATGGAAAGAGTGGAGGAGGAACTGCATCCATCACCAAAGAAAAATTTTGCACATTCAAAGTCACTTTTAACAGCTTCACCTCTTTTGAATATCATGCTTTTTTTTATTGCAGTCCCCCCATCCTCTCTTTAATTATATACAGACCACCCCATCATTCTAGCAGTTTTATCGTTGAATTTTCTGAATTTTTGACTATTATTCATATCGAATTTGAGTGAATTTTAATCACTGGTGATTTTAACATACACATGAATAGCCACTCGGACTCATTGTCCAGAGAATTTTTAAACCTCTTGCAATGTCTGGATTTTAAACATGTCACACAGCCGACTCACAACAGAGGTCACACCCTGGACCTGGTCATTTCTTATGGCCTGACCTCTGTTGTTGACCTGGCTGTGTGTGACCACTTTTGTGTGTTTTTTAATGTCACCAGTTTTAACCAGCAGGAGGCCCCGGTCAGAACGGTGAGGAAACGCTACATAACTTCTGAGGTGGCTGATAATTTTATAAAAATTTTACAGAATATCACGGCTGAGGTTTTACCCGCTCCATGTGATTATATTGTTGACAATTTTAACAGTAAATTAAAGTCAACTCTAGACCTGGTGGCTCCGATTACCACAAGACTCATCAATAAATCCAAACCACCAGCACCATGGAAAAACAGGGTAACTGATCAATACAAAAGAAATTGCAGGGTTGCTGAGCGGAGGTGGAGAATATCAAAACTCACGGTTCACTATCAAATTTTCCGGGACCACCTCAAAGCCTACAATAGAACAGTCAAGATTTTCATACTTCTCAAAACTCATCAGTGACAACAAAAATAACCCCAAACTCCTCTTCTCCACCTCCGACTTTCTAACAAATATCAATTTTAATAAAAACTCACTGCCCTCTCCTTCCTTTTGTGAGGATTATGCCCACCACCTCAGAAGCAAAACAAATGACATCAGATCCAGACTTTTACCTTTACAAACTTTAATTTTAACTCACCTGGACTGGTGTCTTCACCAGAGGAATCACTGGACTGTTTTGCTCTGGTTGATGCAGGAACACTTGGTCGAGTTTTCTCCCAAGTTAAACCAACAACCTGCCTTTTAGAGCCAATTCCTACTTCACTTTTTAAGTCATTTTATGGGTTCTTTGAGGAACAGCTTTTAAACATAGTCAACTGCTCTCTTCAGACGGGTGTTTTCCCCGCCACCTTGAAAATGGCGGTGGTGAGGCCCCTTCTGAAGAGGAGCAGTTTAGACCCCAAGGTTAATAGTAAATAGTTTTTAATCAATTAAATAATTTTTTACTTACAAATAACATTTTAGAGAAGCATCAGTCTGGTTTTAGGAAGAACTACAGCATAGAGACAGCCTTTTAAAGATTTTAAATGACATCAGATGCAATCAAGACTCCCAACAACTCACAGTTTTGATTTTATTGGATCTTTGCGCTGCTTTTGACACGGTTGATCATGGCATTTTACTTGATAGACCAGGAATCTGGTCTGCGTCTTTGGTAATGTTTTTAAATGGTTCAGTTCTTCTCTCACAGATCGACGCTTTATAAGTTTGGATACACGTTCCTCAGGAACCCTTGAAATCAGCTATGGGCTTCCCCAGGGGTCGATTTTAGGCCCAATCCTTTTTTTTTTTTTTTAAACAGTTCTTATTAATTTTTATAACATAACACACAACAACAAAACACAAAATAAATCACACTGCCCGTTCAGAAAGAATTAACAAAGGTAAAGTAAACATCACACTATTACTCATGCTCAAAGGTCTTTAACATACAACATGAAAGGCCCCCAGACACTCCCAAAAACATTCTGTCTGCCCTTCAACACATAGGTGATCTGTCAGGAGGTCGGCTGGGATCTCCCTGTAAGAGTGGGCGGGCCACAGGGCTGGGCAGTGCTGTTCCACACCTGTGGCCAATTCCAGTCATTACCCTGCCAGCAATATATGTCCTGTCTGTGTGTTTGTTCAGTGTTGGTTTGTTAGTCATCCATGTCTCGTCCGTCCTGTCCAGTGATTTGGAGTCAAGTCCGTGCTGCCAGTATGAATAAAAGACTTGATTGAACTCAGCCTGCCTCCAGAGTCCTGCACTTGGGTCCTGTCTGCTATCCGTGACATGATCTTCTCCAATGGGAGGGTTGACAACATCTGCTGCCTCCACTGTTCCACAGAAGGTCCATGACTCTTCTTCCAAAATAATGATATACATCTCTTAGCATTCAACAGGCTTATATTTATTTAAAAAATTTCACTCTTTGTATATGTACATTTCTCTGGGTATAAACCAAATATGAATAGCCTTCGGTCCAATATAAATTACTTAGAAATAATTTTTTCAATGACACCTCTTATTTGTTCCCAAAACACTGCAATCTTCCTACAATACCACATACAATGAGCCAGTGTTCCCCTACAGTCGGTGCATTTTGGACATAGATCAGGAATGTTTCCATTATATCTATGAAGATCTACAGGTGTTACATAGACTCGCATTAACCATTTAAACTGTATTAATCTGAGGCGTACATTAATAAATTTAGGCTGTGTTTTGTCTTCACATCTCCTGGATGCGCATGTGAATCAAGGCTCTGCCCCCACCCCCTCACCCCTTACTACCCGTCCTCCCACCCTCCCTCCCCGGACATTCTTGCCTCTGGAAGCCAGGACATTCACCGCTTTCGCTGTGCCCCCTACCCCCAAACCACCAGCAGAGGCCACTGGAGAGGGCGGCTGCGTGCCTGGTGAAGGCGTCGCGCCTAGAAAAAACCTTCTCCTAGTGGCGGACTGCAGAACTACCCTTCATGTATCCCAAATGCTGTCTCGAGAAATGTTGTAACCTGTCTGTGTTGATGCTAAATGTGCCCGAGGTGGGGTTTTTTCCCAATTACAGACTGTGCTCCTAAGAACACAGTCTTTAATCTGCCTTTTTTTCCCTCCTCTCCTCACCTCATGTGTCCTTCTTTCCCCAAAACTTTCTATGTTAAAGCAATTTCGCTGTACCTGTACCTGTACAATGACAATAAAGTACTCAATCAATCAATCAATCAATCAATACATGTGGTATGTGCAAAGTTACATGTAGCCCTCCACTCCTCCACAGATAAATCGAATGACAAATCTTCATTCCAAGCTTGGAGTCTGCCATATGAATCTTCAGGATCTCTTCCCATCATAAAATTGTATATATGTGATATTATGCCTTTCTTTCGACTATCCTTTGTCATCATTTCCTCTAAGTCTGAGTGTGTCGGTTTTGTTAGTATATTGTTCTGGGTTTTATGTATGTAACTTCGCAATTGAAGATACTTAAAGAAATGTTTTTTATCTATATGAAATTTATCCTGTAACTCTTGAAAGCTCATTAGTGTGTCACAGTTAGGTAGGTAAACATCTTGAATGCTTCCCAATCTTTTGACTCTCCATGTATGAAAAACTGCATCAGATCTCCCAGGTACAAAAAAAATGATTGGACTAAATTGGGATAAACCATGTGGTTCTTTTAAGTATTTTTTTTTACATCTCTCCATATTCTGATCATATTTTTAAGTATTGGATTTTTCATCTGTTTCAATAATTTTGTACCTGTGTTGGAATACATGTACATAGGGAGTTCTAAATGTAACCCTTGACTTTCCATGTCCACCCAATGTGGAGAGTGATTTGTATAATAGAACATTATAGACCTCAGCTGTGTAGCCCAATAATACAGTTGGAGATTTGGGCCTTTTAGACCTCCTCGTTCATATGGAAGGTAAAGCAAAGACAGGCGGAGTCGTGACCTTTTTTTATTCCATATAAATGTGATAAAAAGCTTCTTAATTTGGAGGAAAAAAGCCTGGAGGAGGCAGCAAGGGGATGTTTTGAAACAAATAGAGTAATTTTGGTAACACATTCATTTTCAAAATATTGACTCTCCCTATCATAGATATTGGTAGAGGCATCCATCTTTCAATTGAATTAGCTAAGTCTTTATGAGATTATAATTTATTTCAACTATTTCTTTCAAATCTGGCAAAATTTGGATTCCCAGGTACTCAAACTGTTAGACTACATTAAATTGCAAGACCTCACAAGGTGGATGGGCTCTATCATTTGCATTTAATAAGAGAATTGACTTGACAGACATGAAGAAGAGAAAAAACCTCAAATCTAACCTATTTTTTCCACTTCACCTTGGGTCAGGTGTAGGTGTAGTGCCACCTTTAGTCAGGAGATGGAGCCCAACATAAGGGTGGGGCCTGAGCTCTAAGCTCCTCCTGTGCGACTCTTACCCTGATTCAAAATCGATTACACCTGTGGGGTTACAGACTCAGAGAAATTCAGTGGAAGCAGCTCAGGGACGTCGTTGGTGAGTTTCTACAGATTGGTTAACTATTTTGATTTATGTCATTTGACCCTAGTGTAAAGTTAAACCTACTACTATATGGTTTGCCCTGACCAATATACATATATATATATATATATATGATATACATATTGTGATTTTATAGTATAATTCATGTTAAACAATGAAGGATAAAATTACTTAAAAGTTAAAAGTAATGATTTTAGGTTGAAGACTGGTAAACAGCAGATAATTCAGTTGATAAATTAATAAAAATGATAGAAAGCTCATGGTGGTAATTCATTGAACATTAGAACAGAGCTTATTTTTTCCTTTGTCTCTTTTACCCTTTTTCTTTAAGGTTTTCAACCTGTTATATTAAAACTGGGAATAAATGGTTTAAAACTGAGTTGGCCTCGCGTTGATACTTGAGCTCTGTCCACGTCCCGTCAAGCGGGGACGCATCACAAAGAAGAGAAAGCTTGACAAGAATTTAAGACTTGGTTCTGTTAATTTTGTAACCAGATATCTTGCTAAATGACACTATTATTTCCAGCATGATTGGTATTGACTTGCTTAAATTTGTCAAAAATAAAATTACATCGTCCGCGAACAGCGAAATTTTATGACTCGTTGGTCCAACCGAGATCCCACTAAACTGAGGGTGAGAGCGCAAAGCAACAGAAAGTGGTTCAATAGCTAATGTGAACAATAAGGGGGAAAGTGAGCAACCTTGTCTACAACCTCTGCTAATCTTAATTGGATCTGAAATATTTTTATTTGTCATGATTTAAGCAGTCGGATTTTTGTATTATATCTTGAGCCACTTTAAAAAGTTTGCTCCACAGCCAAATTTTTCTAAAACCTTTAAAAGGTATAGCCATTCCACTCTATCAAAGGCCTTTTCAGCATCTATTGATAGAAGAGCAGTGTCAGATACAGCCCCATTACAATGAATTATATTTAACAATCTCCTTGCATTGTGAAAGCCCTGCCTACCCATTATAAATCAATTTTGATCCCGGTCAACAATGTGAGGTAGACTATTTTGTAGTCGCTTGACAACACCTTAGTGATTATTTTTACATCAGAGTTCAATAGGCTAATTGTTAGGTGAATTGTTAGGTGAAATCTCTTCTCTCATTCTTGCAGGTTTTTTACCTAACACTAATGGGTCTAAAACTCTCACATTTATTAATGGGTTTACCTGGTTTAGGTAAAAGAGAATCATTGCTGTATTCATTGTAGAATGGAGACAATTTACCTGATTAACTTCTGCAATCATTTCTAACAGAGGGCCTATTAATTTATCTTTAAATTTCTTATATAGATCAGTTTGGAGTCCGTCTGGCCCTGCTCTCTTTCCGGGCTTCATGTTGTCAATGGCTTGTCCTTTTTCGTCTTTGGTAATTTCTAAGTTTAGATGATTTTCATTTTCCTTTGAGATCCTTGGCATATCCAATTTATTTAAAAAGGTGTCAATTTCTTCTGACAGTATAGTGTTTTGCACTTTATAGAGCTCTTCATAATATTTTTTTAAAGGCCATATTAATCTCCTGTGGATCTAACAGGGTTTGGTCATCAGATAGTATTGTTGTTATAGGTAATTTGGATTCCAATTGTTTTATTTGCCATGATAAAAGTTTGCCAGCTTTATCTTCCTGCTCATGAAATGATTGTTTAAAGCGTAGAAGACTCGATGCAGCTCTAAAGGCAGGATGCTTATCATATTCTGCTCTCAAACTTAGTAATTCTCTTTCAAATTGTGGGTTATGGTTTGTGTTAATCTTGTCTTGAAGTTCTTTTATTTTACTTTCTAAGTGTGACCTAACTTCTCAATTCTTTTTGGATTTATGACCTGTATAACTAATTATATGTCCTCTAAGGCAGTGGTTCTCAACCTTTTTTTCAGTGATGTACCCCCTGTGAACATTTTTTTAATTCAAGTACCCCTTAATCAGAGCAAAGCATTTTTGGTTGAAAAAAAAGAGATAAGGAAGTAAAATACAGCACTATGTCATCGGTTTCTGATTTATTAAATTGTATAACAGTGCAAAATATTGCTCATTTGTAGTGGTCGTTCTTGAAAAATTTGGAAAAAAGATATAAAAATAACTAAAAACTTAAAAATAAACAAGTGATTCAATTTTTAAATAAAGATTTCTACACATAGAAGTAATCATCAACTTAAAGTGCCCTCTTTGGGGATTGTAATAAAGATCCATCTGGATTCATGAACTTAATTCTAAACATTTCTTCACAAAAAAAGAAATCTTTAACATCAATCTTTATGGAACATGTCCACAAAAAATCTAGCTGTCAACACTGAATATTGCATTGTTGCATTTCTTTTCACAGTTCTTTTTGACAGACATTTTAGTGAGAAACCTGAGCTTGTGCTTCACTGAGGATCTTTGTCAGTCTTGGTGGCAGGGAGGCAACTGCTGTGATCAAGCTCTTCTCCACGCAGAGTCTGTTTCTTTGCTTTGATTTGATCACAGTCATTGCAGAGAAGGAGGACTCGCATAAATATGTGGAGGCAAAGGGTAATAGCTGCTCCAAAGCTTTCTGCCCCAGGTCAGGGTGCTCCTGCTTCACAAACACCCAGAACTGTGTGAGTGTGGAGGTGGAAAACTTCATCTGGAAGCCACGGTCAGATGACACTTCCAGGAGTTTTTCCTGATAGGTGACAGGTAGCTTGCTTCTGGTAGCTTCAGACAATAGAAACGGATTTCTCACCCAATCCAGCTGTGCAGATTTCTCCTCCATGTCAGGAAAGTAGGAATGAAAATCTTGAATCAAGTTGGTCAAATGACACATGATGACTGACTTGACTGGAGCTCTGTCCACATCCTCATTTGTGAGAAAATCACCCACCTGAGGAAAGCGGGTGAAATTTCCCTGAGCACAGGCCGTTTTCCACAGCTTAGCTTTCTTCTGAAAACCACCCACCTTGTCATAAAGGTATCTGGCAGATATTTTCGGCAAACTGAATGAACTGAATATGTCCCTACAGGGCAAGGACACCAACATTTTAAACCCCCCAATAATTGCATTTAAAACACCACAAACAGAAACTCCCATAATTCATTGCAGCTATCGGCTGCACTGAGGAGCTCAGGATACAAGGCATGATGGGAATGCATGTTTTGTGTTGTTGGAGGTTATTGTGGGTTGTTGTTGGGCTTGGTGTTGTGTTGATTGTGTTTATGTGTTTTTGTTCCCCAGTTTAGGGAGTCATTATTTCATCTAGTTTATTTTGGTTTGTTAGAATGTTGGTGTGCAACCATGAGTGATGAAGGTGTTGTGTGGAGTGTCGTCCGCTCTGAAGATCCAGTTGAGAAGTTAGAGTTGTCAAAATAAAAGCTTCTGGTTGTTCAGCTGTCAAATAGCAGTCTCGAGTAGAGCAATTCTGCCATATATAAGGCGCACCGGGTTATAAGGTGCACTGGCAGCTTTTGAGAAAATATGAGGTATTTAGGTGTGCCTTATAGTGCGGAAAATACGGTAGTCTGGGTAGATCGTTGGGGACCTGGTCTTGTGAGATGGCCCACTGGGATAAATGGTTGGAGGAGCTTCTCCAGATCTCTTTGAGGAAGTGGGCATGGCAGCACGTCAATCTAGAACGCACTTTTCCCGTTCGGTGAGAACAGCTGCTGTGAAATATGAAGAGATTATTGGGAGAGGACCAAGGCAGGCTGATATCATAACTGCTAGCAGAGAGTTTCTGGAATGGTGGAAATGGGACAGCATTGGAGCAACCTGCGAACCAAAGTGTGGTGGATGTCGCTGCGGTATCAACCATATCCAATTATTTAAAAAAAAAAAAAAAGGTTTGGCTTACCTAGTCACCGGTAAGCCAAACATGACCCATCTATCTGTCTTACTATTTCTTAATGATGACCTGCCGTCATGATTAAGTTTGTGAAAAGTAGTTTGAATCGACACGGGGGCGTCTGAAATAGAAGAATAATGAAGAGCCGAACCAAAGAAATGTGCCACCAGCCGCCACTGGTTCTACTTTATTATACAGGAATGACTTGGTACCAGTGATGGGCAAATTACTTTGAAAAAGTAACTAATTACAATTACAAATTACTTCTTAAAAAAGTAATTGAGTTAGTAACTCAATTACTCTATTATAAAAGTAACTAATTACTAGGAAAAGTAATTTTTGCGTTACTAAAACAAAGTAATATGTCAAAGAATTCGGCTTTTTAGAAGCATGTTTCACACGCCAGTTTCATAGAGTAGAACAGCATAGAGAGATAATTAACCTTAAACAAATATCCTTTGCCATGGGGGGGGGGGGGTATGAACTTCAATAATTCAATTTATTGCTCATCAACATAATATTTATTGAAACTGACACATCAGCAACTGGCATAACAATCCCTTTCAGACCTGATATCAAATGTAGCTACAGTAGAAATGTCTACTAAATCCTGACTGTTTTCTAAACACATACAGTATGGTTCTAAGTCAGTGGTGCTCAATCTTTTCACCTGGCTGTCAAGGACCCCAAAAGGTATTTAGTCTCTGACCCACATCTGAAAATATTTTGTTTCAGTGCAAACAGTGCAAATTAAAGAAGAAACAAAAAGGCTTACATGTTCAGACAACTGTCTTCTATACATACAGTGAGTAGCCTACTTCAAGTACTTTCTTTGCACAAAACTAAACAGTTAAACAACATAAAGTGATTTAAATACTAGCATAAATTAAACAAATCAGCACTTTATCAGAACAATAACTGTTAGCCGGTGTATGCTAGACATAGTACAGCCTACTTCAAGGTGTTCCTTCATGAACAAAAATACAATTATGGTGCATTTAGAAGCAATAGGCATATTGGCCTGCAATGCTTTTAACACTAGTGCAAATGAAAGAAAACAATTTGTTTTGCAATTTCAGACAACTGATCTGGTAGACACACAGTAGCCTCCTTCAAGTATTTTCTTTAAGCAAAGTAAACCATTAATCAAAATAAAGTGCTGTTAACACTAGCATAAATAATAATAATAATAAAAAAATCAAACTGTCTGGTAGACATACTGAAGCCTCTTACAAGTTTTTCATGCATGTACAAAAAGTACAGTGAAACAAAATATGAGGTATTTGTAGTACTGAAAATGTAAACTCAAATTTTAGCAACTAGACATTCATCTTTGCATCCATGCACACTTATGTATTCCTTCATCTATCCAGGCAACCCAGTGATCTAACCATTCTACTCATTAAACCAGTGATTGTACCTTAGAAGCACAAGCTTTTCAAACTTCTGGTCTGACAACCTGTTTCTCTTTGGAGTAAAGACCAGCTTCCCTAGGCTAAACAGACGCTCTACGGGGGCACTGGACGGAGTTGCTGCATTGTATTTTAGTGAGAGGTGCTTTATCAGAGGAAATCTATTCAGATCCGCCATGCCTTTACCCGTCGATTTGACATAATCCAAAATTTGGGATTCGGCAGTATCAGTGGTATCATCCTCCTCTACAAAGCAGTAGAACGCATCGTCCTCATCCTCCTTGGCAGAGTCAGTGGCAGTGCTGAGGTCGTGTGTTGATGTGCTGGTACCTTGAAGCAGGACTTCATCTTGGACTTTACGGCACTCTGCCAGCAGACTTGCCTTGGCCTTGTCCCTTCTGTCCTCTGTCCGCAGCCAACGTAGTTTAAACCTGGGCAGCGTCACAGCAGCTAGTATGGCACTCTCGCTTTCCAGAATCTCTGCAAATCTGGTTTTCACTGCCTGAACTTAAACATGATTCAAATGACATTATTACACTGACTAACACACATGTGAGTGTGCATAGTTCGCACTCACTCTCTCTCTCTCTCACACACACACACTCTATTATATGCTAAAAATCCATTTGATGTAGCTTTTTTCAAAATGTAAGAACATATTTAAAGTTAGTAGGCTGCCTATTTCTTACCATGACAACTGCCGCTGGAAGGTGGACAAGGATTTGCAGGCCCCCCGTGTTTTCAGGGTCCAGGGTTTGGGAGATCATTGACTCCAGCGTGGGTAGGAGTGTGCCATGGAAGCACCTGTCTTCACCCTGAAGTTTGTCTAAGGCTACTGTCAGTGGTTTCATAACTTTGCAGTATTCCTTGAGGAGCAGAAGCTCCCGCTCTGTGATTGCTTTCACTCCAAACTTGGAGGAGAGCGTGGTCAGCTCGGTGATGGGGATCTCGCAGATTCGAGCTACAGCATCATAGAATGAGTTCCATCTGGTCGAACAAGGAACAAGCAGCTTCTTCTTGAGGACTTCATCAACGGTCTCCGCAGCCACTGTGGAACGACTAGCCTTGTTCCACAACGCTGTGCATTTTGCTGTTGCACTTCTGTAGGTAGATTTCACATCTGATGACTGTAGCCACTTCTCAACATCAGTACATGAAACCAGATTTAATGTGTGCATGTGTGCGATGCACACCTGTGATGTGGTGGCAATGTCACCATCACAGCATCATCAACATCAACATCATCACCTCTGTTTTGTAAGACATTATCAACATCCACAAAAGACACAGCATCATCTGCACCGTCTTCATCATCTTCAGACTCGTCATCCTCAACAATGGGCTGGTAGACTTTAAATGCCTTCACAAAATTGGAACCATTGTCTGTGACTGTAGCTGTTATTTTGTGTGAAATGCCAAATGAAGAATGAATATCGTCTAGTTCGGTTGCTATACTGTCATATGTATGACGGCCCATAAATCTTCTGCCTGCCAGGGCAGCTTTTTTTCTTTTCAGGCTAGGTGGATGGATCCAGTGGGCAGTTACACCAAGATAACTTTTGTTATGTGCAGTCCAAATATCTGCAGTCGTAGACACATATTCTATCTCTTCAAAAGCCTTCAGTAGCTCTCTGTGCATATTGGCATACTCGTCATCCAGATATTTAGAGAAGGTCTTTCTGCATGGAATTTTGACATTTTCTCTGACGGGTATTTTTTTAATGATGGCTTTGAAGGAGTCTGACTCAACTGTTTTTATGGGCAACATGTTTTCAACGACATACCTGCCGATCAGCCCATTCAGTTCACGCTGTGTGACAGCAGGTTTTTGTGGGAGATCAAAATCCAGCTTTTGCTGCTTAGCCGCCGTGGCCCCGTCATGCCCTTCTTTGCTGGAGCTAGCTACTGATGTATTATTGCTGTTGTCGGTGTTTTTTGCCACTAGTTTTGTTGCTGCATGTGTTGTGGTCAGATGCTTCATTAGATTTGAGTTGCTCGCGGCCGACGTGGACAAACGCTTTCCTCCCGGGCATAACGTGCACTTCAAATACAAGTTCTTCCCCTTTCTCTCAACGATGGTGAAGTAGTGTTTATATTTCCACTTGCTAAACGCCGACTTTCCCACTTTATCCTCCTCTTCTGTACTCGCCATTTCTTCTCTGTCTATCACTTTGGTTTTTACCGGTCGAAAGTTGTGTGTGTGCGCCGCACAGTAGCTACGTCGGTTTGTGTGTAAAATAAACTCCTACAAGGATTCGTCAATGATGTCACGCAGCTATACATCGTCAAGTCAGTTACTTCCTTGTTCCATATCTGCAAAACATGACCTGTCTTATCCTTGGTGTTTATCGAAACCGTGTTGTACTAGTGTGCTCTCTACTCTGCAGCCCGCTTATGAAGTGAGGAGGAGGAAAGGAAGAAAAGAAAAAACAATAGCCTAGAACTCATGCTGGCTGCAGGCTTTTTTTTTTTTTTACCATGATCGCGCTGGGGCCCCGATTTTAGTAACGGCAACACAAGTCATGTTAGTAACGGAAACTGCGTTAGTAACGCTGGATAAAGTAATTAATTAGACGTCGTTACGTAATCGCGTTTATTCTAACGGCGTTAGTCTCAACACTGCTTGGTACCAACATAATGTGAAGAACCTTCAGCAGTACCACACTTATCACACAAGGGGGAGACTGAATCAAAGACGTGACTCAGTCTGGGATCTGTTGAAAGATCATTCTACTGTATAAAGCCAACCCGAGATCCGGTTGCACAAAAGTGTGATGTGTTTCGACATAAGTTGCCATAGAAATTTCATTCCTCTCATCCCTGATCTCAGTCAGCAACCAGAAATCAATAACTATTCCACTGCCCGGTGTTATCACATCATTAGATCAAGAGTTATCCAGAGAAAATAAACGTTGATGTGTTGTGTGGACATGGATGTTTCTCGTCCATGTCTGTGATGCTTTTTACTGTATTGTGTTTTTTAAATGTGCTTTTAAGTGTGAAATGTCAAATGCCTACCATTATTATATTTTAAAAGCCTGGCATTTTAAAGGCAGCCTCAGATGATTATGATGCCTCCACCATGCTTAATTGTGGAGCCTTTTATTATGTTTCCACTCTCCACCTCATTTATATCTTTTAACAATATCATACTGACTAAAATGTTTGGTTTTGTAAGCGATCGAGGCATCATTTCACCTTCATGGCTGAAAAAAATTACTGTTTATCTCCAATCTATGAACTGAAGCTAATATTCTTCCAGCATTCTGAGCTAACGGAGCTCCTGAGCACCATCTTGTTCCTTGTACCCACAAGGAGCTCTGCAGTCCAGCCTGACGAGCAGAATATTCCCAAATCTGCTCTAATCTCTGTTTAATGCCTAAACCCTGGATTTTCCTTCCTGTCGTATAGATTTTGATCGAAATCCTCCAATCTGCTCCCACGTTCTTATTCCCCCATGTCCACACGTGTCATCCACGGCTTCACATGACATTAATGAGTGCCCCCGCCTCCCCGCCCCCCGCAGTCCTCAGAAGCATGAAAGACCCGCAGCTCTCACACACTCGCACATGCAAACTGTGACAGCGACGCCACATACAGGGCACAAAGGCTCCAGATCCTCGACACCAAGGGCGACACATGTCCTCTGCACCAGCAAACCTACAACACACTACATACTAATGGTGTGTCAACATTCACTGTACGCTTAGCAGAACACACACACACACAAGACACTATCACAAGACTACAGGCTCCGACCACATGACACTAAACACAGCCTGCGTTAGATACAGGTTAGAATACACACTGCCACAAGGTGGCGCTAGAGAGCTTATCTGGTCTTTGTGTAATCCTGCCTGGTTGATCAAACCAATTAGTGACCTTGCTTGAAATGAAAACGGAACATAAAGCCACTTGAAAACTTAGTCATAGGTCCTAAAACTTGGAAACCACAATAGTCCAGCTCCGGAGGCCAGGGCTCAGAGTGTAAAAGCACATCAGATATATAAGGACAGAGACCATTAAGACTTGTAAAATGAACAAAAAAACTTTAAAGTCAATCCTGAAACACACAAGGAGCCACTGCAGTGACTAAAACAGGTGTAAACATGTTCCCACCAGCACAAAGCCAGCTTAAAACCAGTGAAACCTGGTTAAACTCGTCCAGAGCTCATTGGAACCCCACCAAAGCTAGCCTGAAAGCTAGTTCAAGACATATCTAAACCCAGTCCAACGGAGCCTCAAACTGCTCCAAAACCAGCCTGGAACTAGTCCAAACAAATCCTGAAATTAGTCCAAAACTATCCTGAAACTAGTCCCAAACAAGCCTGAATTTAGTATGAACCTCGACTTAAACTAGTCCAAAACTAGTCTAAACCTAGGCTTAAACTAGTCAAGGGCATGAAATCAGTCCAAAGATTATATAAAACCAGTCCGAAGATTACTTAAAAACATCAAGTCTAGCTTGAAACCAGTGAAACCTAACCTCAAACTAGTCCAATGCTTACATAAATCCAGTCCAAACCTCACCTGAAAACTGAAAAATCCAAGGTGTAAACCGGTTCTGGACTCAAACTGGTCCAAGGCTAGCAATCAAATAAAGTCGAGTAAAATGTCTGAAAGTGAAACTGAGTGAATGCAGGCCGAATTGAACACTGGAGTGGGTTAAGGACTGACGTGTTTTCTGGGCCGTTTGGCTCTTTGAGTCTGAGCGCTCATGCAGAGCGTCTCCCCGGCAGCTCTGGCGAGGTCAACAATGGGAATGCTCGTCTCCTCAGAGCTCACGGCTCTAAAAGCTTTCAAAGCTGGTAATGGAAAACCTGTCCTGATGCGGTTGGGTCGATGTGGCCGCTGATGGCTGCACGCTGCCTGCGGGCTGAAAGCCCTGATGAAAGGAGCTCAAACACGGTGCCTTTGTGGGAGTCGAGCAGCAGAGAGGAAACAGTGGAGTTTGCCAGTGACGCTCAGCCAGATGTGAATAACATCACAAAGACACTCTTGTTAAAAGCTGCTGTCTCTCACTCTGCAGCTCAGGACCTCAGGAGTTTAAGACTTGATTCAGACTAGTATCAGATTTAGTTTAGGACTTACTTTCAGACTTGTTTAGGACTAGGTTAAGACAAGCATCAGACTTAGTTAAGGACTAGTTTAAGACTAGTATCAGACTAGATTAAGACGTGAGTTCAGACTAGTATCAAACTGAGTTTCAGAGTAGTTTAGGATTACTTTAAGGGTAATATCAGACTTAGTTTCAGACTAGTTTAGGACTAATTTTAGGCTAGTATCAGACTTAGTTTCAGACAAGTTTAGGACTACTTTAAGGCAAGTATCAGACTTAGTTTAGGACTTTTTTAGGACTAGTTTAAGACTAGTGTCAGACTCGTTTAGGACTACATTAAGGCTAGTATCAGACTTAGTTTAAGACTAGTTTAGGACTACTTTAAGGCTAGTATCAGACTTAGTTTAAGACTAGATTAGGACACGTTTAAGACTAGTATCAGACTAGATTAAGACATGAGTTCAGACTAGTTTAGGACTAGTTTAAAACTAGTATCAGACTAGATTGAGACTTGATTTCAAACTAGTTTCAGACTAATATCAGACTTAGTTTCACTGTATGTGTGTATGTCCTTTCTTTACATACAGGTGGTGTGTGTTCAGTGAGTGTCCTTCTCGTTCGTGTGTGTGTGTGTGTGTGTGTGTGTGTGTGTGTGTGTGTGTGTGTGTGTGTGTGTGTGTGTGTGTGTGTGTGTGTGTGTGTGTGTGTGTGTGTGTGTGTGAGGATTAGCTGGTAACAGAGCAGTAATATCACATACTGTATGATAGGAATCTATTTTAATCGCAGCAGCCCGTCTGTATCCTGCAACAATCCCCGCAGGATTTGCAGGAGCAGCGCGGGATGGGATCTGACATGTCGAGATGGAGGGCATTCACAGCTGTGAAATCAGATGAGGGTCTGAACCGCAGCGATACCAGCCGGGGATTATGGGTAAAGGCTGACTGCAGGCCGGGCGGCAGGCTGGGCGGCAGGACGGCGACGACGATGCACATCTGGAGACAAGTGTTTTCTAAGAGAAGCCAGAGAGTACATTGATAGAAATCAGAGCTGACCATGCCAGGGGCTGGAGAACGCGCGTGCGTGCGCACACACACACACACACACACACACACACACGCACACACACACTTTGAGGGTCTGTACAGTTCAGGCAGATGAGCTTAGGAGTCACATGAATCCAACATTCATACACTGAATATTCTGGATAGGCTGGTGGAAGTGTGAACGTGTGTAATAATTTATTGTCTCTATACGACAAACAAGCTACGAGTGGATTTAAAAGAGTCGTAAGCGCGTGCTGTCACATATCCCATCCCACTAAAATCGAAATTAATTCCTAAAATGTATTAGTCAAAAAAAAAAAATGCAGAGCTTGTTCTGACGCTTTTTCAATCCGCCACTTCCTCTCATGAGAGTACAAGAGAGACTTCGACTGGTACGGATGTTCGGCGCATGTTGATTGGTGACAGGAACTGTACATAATTGCAATGGCATAGCGATAGCATAGAAGTCATTTGTTCACATGAAAAATAAAAGTAAAAGCCAAAGGCTATGTGTCAAAATCACGTGGGGTTCAAAGTTTGTACTAGTCTCGTTAGCAGGCTAATAGCTAATGGCTAATTTTACCAGACGTGGGTTTAGGATATTAGCCTCCTGTGTTGATGAAAATCAAAACCTCCTGTTCTGGGGTGATGCCCCCTTGTGGGCAATTCTGGTTTGAACAAAAGAGACCAAACCAAAAAACTCAGCCACTCTCAAACGCCAGATTTTCAGTTTTGATTGACATCCAACACCAAGATACTTTAACCCTCTGGGGCCTGAAGCATTTTGTGCCGTTTTTCACTACAATTGATTTTTCCTTTATATCTCAGATATAAAATTCTTAAACCTTGCCTTTTTTGGTGTCATTTTGTTCAGGACAACCTCATAAATGCATTTCTGAAGTATTTTCATCACTTTGGCATACTGTATTAAAACAGTGGATCTAAAAACACCAGAAAATTACAAATTCGGTGGTAAAAACATGGTTAACGGACATGGTTAACGAATCATTTTGTTTACTTGTAAAGTAAATCTAAACTATAATGAACTAAAATGTATCAAAACAGGACTGAAAAAACAGTTCTATACAGATATTTACAGTGAAATAGAAGCACTGCCTCAGGCGTTTTTGTAAAACTATTTACAAAAGGTCACACATATAATGTCAGGTGAAGACAAATGATTTGTGCCACTCAAAACAACAGATTCTGTCCAACACAACACAGAGGGACACGTCACACATGGCATTTCCATGAAGTGTTTTTCCTTTTCTTGTGTTCCTGCAGGCAATTTTTACATTTTAGCCTTTGGCTGTTGTGGTGGAGCTGGAATGGTGGGGACAGGGGTGGGGGACACGTCTCCTGGTCTGGGGGACACCTGTCTCCTCTCTAACAAAAATAAGCTGAGGTGTTCAATATTGCCATCAGAATCAGTCTCAAACTCAGTGTCACTCGATGCTCTGCTCCTTCAAAAAAAAAAAAAAAGTCGGCGTGCCTGATTGACGTTCATAAGGCGTCATTGTTTTGATAGAAAGAAAAAAAGAGTTCACTTGAAACTAAAAAACACTCTAATCTCACTCACTACACACTCACTACACACTAACTACACACTCACTACACACTCACTAAAAGGTCAAATCATGATAATAGTCGCTTTTTCTCTGATATAAATCTCAACTCACTCTTGCTGTCTCCGTCTCTCTGTTTACTTTTTCATGGGTGAAGTAAACAAAATGACGCCTCCCACTATGGAAACTTTTGATTGGACGAGGGCTCTTCTTCTCAACCAATGAGTGAAAGGTATACTGGCACATTACAAGTGTTGGTTTTTTTTTTGCTGCTCCGTTACTTTCACTTTCACTCCTGACCGGTCTTCTGCACCTGACGCACTAAAATGTCGCGGAAAAACACGGACACAGTTTTCCTCATATCTCCGCTTTTATTTGGGCTATCAACATCATTTAAAAACGAGCTTGTAGTTTTATATCTGCATTTTCGACACGGATTGAAACACTGGACCAGATGACTCTGTGCTGTGACACTACTGCCTTTTCAAACGGTCATGTGATTTTGACGCTCCAGAGCGTCAATCGGCCCCAGAGGGTTAACAAAGAAACATAGGAAACCCTAACCCTATTTGAGAAAAAGGAGAGATTATTTGTGACTTCCTCTGAGGTGACATGCTGGAGTGGAGGATCACTATTCTCATATTTAAAAATCAAAGATTTGATCCATTTATTTTGCCTTTGATTGTATGTGTTTGATACCCCTTTGTGGCTAGCTAATGAGCTAACATGCTAATGTTTTATTGTTTTGTGGGCGAGGTCGTCGTTTAAAGGGTCACTAATGAGATGAAACCTCACTGATCTGTTCCACATGAGATTCTCTCAGGATACGCTCACAATCATGATAAAACTATTATATGTGTATAAAGAACATGTCATAAGCACACAACTGCACTAAATTAACAGTTTAAAAGTAAGAGAATTTGATTCCCCAACAGGGGAAGACCACATGTGTGTAGATCCATTTTCCAACAAAAAGATGCATTGAGAAAAAAAATTTAATAAAGCACAGCTTTTAACGTTACCGCGGAGCCGCTTACTCCGGTGATTATTCGTCATGTCTGTCACACGTCAGTGACCAGGAAGTCGTATATTAGCAACTGGACCGCCAGGCGTGTTGAAAGACATCAGATACATGTCTGACTTGGTTCCATACACGATGGCGGCCTGCTGGTGTGAAAATGCCAGAATTCACACGAGTCACTGTGAGCCCAGTGTGAACGAGTGAGAAACTGGTCTGATAGAGAAATTGGTCTATCACAGCGATCGACTCTCTCCTTCACGCCCGTCTGCCTCCATTAGGACCCGCCACCCTGATGACGGGGGCGGGGGGGGGGGGGGTACTGGACCGTCCCGAGTTCACCACCTTGCTGCAGGCCATCAGCGAGTGTGTGTGTTTATTGGTGGTGGTGGAGGTGGTGGTGGTGGAGGGGTAATCAAGTCCTCCTTTATATTGCCAACTCGCTCGTACAACTCCCACAATGCATGGCTTTCACTCTGACCTCTGACCTCCACACACCGGGAGTCTTCACAGTATTTCCTTCAGACGTCACAACAGGGACAATTCGATAATTTTAATCCAAACACCTCTTCTTCCTCCTCCTCCTCTCTCCTCCCATTCCTCCTCATGGATGTGGAGCAGATTTAATGCTCCACTTGTATTCTCTCCCTGCGGTGCCTCACAGGTACAGACAGTGAGTGAAAGCAGCTCTGGCCCTAATCCACTGTGTGTGTGTGTGTGTGTGTGTGTGTGTGTGTGTGTGTGTGTGTGTGTGTGTGTGTGTGTGTGTGTGTGTGTGTGTGTGTGTGTGTGTGTGTGTGTGTGTGTGGTGATTAATCCGAGAGCCCTCAGATTTGTGCAGGATTGGACAATCTGCCTCGGCAAAGCTCTGTAATTCTCCAGCAGGCAGATTAAAGCGTCACGGCAGTGTCGCTGCATGTCAGGAGCTACAGTTCGAACCCTGCTGCCGACCATCCCACCCCGAGTCCACCTCAGCTCCACAGAGCAGCTCCAGGCCAGTTAGAGGATGCTAAGTCTTTTGGTTCAGTAAACTGCAGAATTAAAAAAATCTGTTTTCGACATTGGAAAGAACTTTTTCTACAATGTTTTGTCCAAAACACTGAAAAACTTAACTGTTTCATGGATTTTCTGCACAAAAATCAAGTAATTTGCTGATTTTTAAAAACAAAATTTTCTGAATACAAAATTTGGTGCATTTTTTATGTAAAACCCACAGAATTTGCTAAATTTGTTGCTTTTTTGAGCTGTTGTTCCCAAAACCTTTTTTTTTCCAGTTTGGGTTTAAAAAAACACAATTTGAGTTGAATTTGGTTTCTTTTTTAAAAGGTTTTGCTCTAAAGTCCACAGTTTTGATGTAAAAGCCACAGAATGTTATGAAAATCTGTTATTTTACTTAACGTTTTTCTCTAAAGAACACAGTTGAGTGCAGTTTTGATGTAGGTTTTGAGTATCGCAACGGATTTCGGTTAAGAAATGTAACTATTTTCTTGTTTTGTGGTACATTTTTGAAGGGAACGAGGTCAGAATGGTTTGTTCGGGCACTCGCCCCTGAGGCGGTGGCTCTGATTCAGACCAGCTCATCCTCAGACGCCATGCCCTCTTCGTGCCCGTTGCTTCCCCCCACCCTACCCCACCCCCACCACCCATTCCCCACGTTTTGCTGTTGAGGGGGGTTGGTGATGTTGGGTGATGCTCGCCCAGATCACCCCTCAATCTTTCGGCCTATTTACAAACCTAAACGCCACGAAGCATTGGCAGGCGCTCCACTCCATCGCCACGTCACGTGTTCCCGCCGCCACTCATGTGACCTCCAAGGAACGGACCAATCAGGGGCCGGCGTTCGTGGTGGGCAGAGCGAAAAGAAAGGGGAAAAAAAATAATAAATTCCCGTGGTGATTTTTGATCTGACATCGGAGCAAGTGGTCATCGTCTTCCTGCTTCCTGCACCTTGCCAAGGTAAACTCCTCTTCACATCCCGCTTTTGGAACCCTAAAATTCTGTTTCATTTTTGTTATTTTTACAAATCTTTTAGTAAGTATTTGGCATTTGAAAGTGTTGACAACTTGCGTGAGATTTGGTTTGAGTTTGAGTCAACGCCATCAATAATTAATTAACTGAATATCTTACCGAATCATTAGTCCAATAATGAGCAGTGGCACGGGAAAACTTATCGACTCGTTAGCTAATTCCAGTTTGTTTTTTTTTGGGTGGGGGGGTGCACATCAGGGGGACCCTCGGTATTGTTTGAGTTCAAGCATGAGCGGCTCCATTGTTGAGGAATTAGCGGCACATGCGAGCACGTTAGCGAGGACCTCCATTACTCCCATTATCGTAGGTGCAATTCTGCTTCCAAAAACGTCGCCTGTCATTAGCATTGCAGCTAATCGTCGAATTCGAAGAGTGAGGTGTAAAATTTCGTGGAAACGGAGGCGAGATGACTGAAATGGAGCAGTATGAGAAAAAAAATGAAAGGTGGGGGGGTGATGAAGGGGGGAGGGTGTGTTGGTGACCCCCGCTGGAGCTCGCCGTATGGGAGCCATGACTTTGTGACAACCGCTGATCTCACGTTACAAATCGTGGCAAATCTAAAATGGCCGACTTGGCGCTGGGCTCATAGCGTTGCAACATGGTGCGTTAGCCACCCACCCCCCCTCCCCCCCAATCCCCATCTCCCTTTTCTCCCTTTCCTCCCCCTCCACCTCACCCGCACCCTGCCCCGCCGACACTCGCGTTAAAGCCACTTTTTCGAAGTGGTGTGCAGTCGACTGACGGCTCGTGAGGACGCTAGCTATAACATTTTTTTGATTGTGATCCGTGCTGAGCGACCGGGATGCTGGCGCTGCTGATGAGGACGGACAGCTCCAGAGAGCCGTGTCATAGCAGCGTACTCCCCCCCCCCCCCCCCCCACACACACACACACACTCCCCAATGCATCCAACAAAAGCCTGACAAGCGCAGAGATGCTCGGTCCCAGGAACCCCTGCGCTTCCTCGAACTTCAAGGTTTTTTTTTTCTTCTAAACCTCAACTTCCCACAAATGTTGAACTTCCTGTTTGTTAGCAGTGAAAACAAACACATCATCCAGGTCACCGTCTGTGCCCCCCCCCCCCCCCGCACGCTGCCCTACATGCACGCTAATTTCCCTTTTGTGCTCCGGTAATTGGAGCACCGACATGTCCACGGGGCAGCTGCACACATCTCACGCTCGCAGTCGGGGAGCTTTCTGGAGCTGCGTCGAGTCGTACAGACCGATCTGCGGTCGGAGGGTGATTCAGAACTTCGTACAGGCTGAAGTCCAAAGTGTTTTCAGACTCCACGAGTCACACTTTACTGCACAAAGTCTGAGTTCACACAAACACAAATGGTTTTTCCGAGCATGAATCTAATTGGGCTAACAAAGCTAATGAATCTAACAAAGCTAATGAAGCTAATGCTAATACATCCAAATGTAACCTGCTGTTTTAGTCCAACTGATTACAGAGGATGGATGGATGGATGGATGGATTATAGAGTGATGATCGATGGATGGATGGATGGATGATAGAGGGATGATGGATGGATAATAGAATGATGGATGGATGGATGGATGTAATAATGGATAATAGAGTGATGATGAATGGGTGGGTGGATGGATGGATGGATGGATGATAGTGATGATGGATGGATGGAGTATGGCATTTTAGACTCCACAATAGTTTCTAACATCAGTGTGTGTAACATGGTGATCTCACAATGAATTCATATAAAAACACAACCTTGGCAACCGTAATTCATAAAAAATGCAATATTTTTCTGCAAAAAATTGACTGTTTTCAAGAAGACAAACTGATGTCACTTCACTCACTTAGATCAGAAAAAAACAAACTTTGCCTCAAAAAACCTTCAGATTTCCGTAAATGGTAGAAAATGACTTGAAAAGTTTCCCTGAACTTTGCTTGGTGGCGGTGTGTTTGCGCTTCGCTGCGTCTGCATGCGGCCGCACAAAAAGACGAGGCTGCGGATTCTTCAAGAGCAAGGAAGAGGATGGAGGAGGACGATGATGGGGGGTGGGGGGGGGTCTTTTTGTGCTGCACTGCCTAGCCGAGCGTAAAGCGTGATTAATCCAAGAGGAGGAGGCTAGCAGCACCGAGCCTGACCCACTTTCTCCTCCATCACATGTCAGGAACGATCTCCTGCAACTGGCCACTTCCTGTCCCGCACACGCCTCAAACACAACATATATAAATACATATATATATATACACTTCGTGTCCAGCACACACACACACACACACATACACATACATATATATATACATATATATATAAAGCTTTGTGTTTAGCTTTAAACACAAAGCTAAAACGCAAAAAAATTACACCATTAGCTTAACAGCTGGTGATGTCGTAAAAATATCAATAATGACATTCTGGAGGCTGCCATGTTTGTTATTATCCCTCTACTGAGCATGTGCAGAACAATTAGTTACTGCGACAGTAGTGCAACCAGTAGTAGTGTTTCACAAAAGTTGAGTTGTCCCGTTTCCACGAGTAGGAGCTCGTTCGTAAAGTTCTATTGTCTCAAAAATGCCACTTGAAAATGTCTAATCTAGATCTAACTATTAGCGATCATGAAAGAGAAGGACCCAATTGTATTTGGAGTGTTTCCTTTATCGTATGTCAACTTAACCCAAAACTGAATGCAAAAACTCCCAAAACTCATCAAGACTGTCAAAAAATTCAATACAATGTACAAATTAATCTCCTGAGGGCTTCACAACAGTGTCAAATGACAAAGGAAACGCTTCTGCTCAAAAGTTGTCTAACTTTTTAATTACTCAAATTTTATGCCAATGCTAATGTAGCAACATTAGCTCAAACTGTTTCTTTCTTCTGAGCCCGAGTTGTAAAATGTGTCCATTTCATTCAAATACTCAAAAGATAAAGCCTATAATTGTGTTTTAAATTGAGTTTCTATTGCTCTTACTATATATGGATATATATATATATATGTGTGTGTGGAAAGAAGCTAAGCTAACATTAGCAGCTAATAGCTGTGAGATAAAAATTCTGAGATTAAAAACATGAATTTCCTCCCACTGGAGTCCATAATGACTTAACATGTGAAGACAGAAGACGCCACCATTTTTGTCTCTTGTTCAAAAGCCCATGTTATATGGAATTAACCCCTTATGTTGTATCGTCTTGTCCGGCAGGTCATTGCTGCACTTCTGATATGCTCCCTTTGTCAAAAGGAGTCACAGTTTAGCCACAATCGCCACGAGGTGTTCTGAGGCCAAAATGAGGCCAAAAAGGCTGGACCCGAATATTCAGTCGTTAAAATGACGGATATTAATTTTGAGATGTGATTAACCACTGTGTCCCTGCAGAGCGTTGCTGTGCTGTAACTCGTCTCAGCTTTCACTTTGCAGCAGAGGCCATAAGGCTAATGGGCCAATGTGTGTGTAGGTGTGTCTATACAACACACACACACACACACTCTTTAGGGAGCGTGTATGTATTGTATAATGTGTATTATGTAGTTATGTTTTGGTACCTGCTTGAATGTTTTTCTTTTCCAGATTTACTGTTGTATAATATTGTCCAGTTTTCAGGTTTAAATCTTTGTATATATCATTGTTAAAATGTTTTTTTGTTTAATTTATTTTACCTTTATTATGTACACATTTTATTTTGTATTTATTTTTGTATACATCTTTGTATTGGTTCAGTTATGTGTTTAGTTATATCTGTTATATGTCTTCCGTAACATACTTGGTGTTTGGTTCGTTCAATATCAACTGGTCCTACAATTTGTCCTTGTCCTGGCCATTGAATTTTAGTGTGTCCCTCCATCAGAGATTTTACTGTATTTGAATGGGAAGAGGCAGGCAGATGATTCAGGATTCTGAGCTTTGACGGCTAATAAAATTCACACTGAGCAAGTTATAACAAAGTTGTAAAGAACTTTTCATATGTTAATTGTGTTTTAAAGCCGATATCGTATTCGCCCTCAGAGGAGATAGTGCTTGCATGAGGGCCAAAATGGGGTGGAAATCTTATTTTGAAAGGCTAATCGCGGACTTCCTATTGGATTTATGTCAGGGATATTGTCACGGATCACGGACAGGACCCAAGTGCAGGACTCTGGAGGCAGGCGGGATTCAAACAAGTCTTTTATTTCATGTTTGACAGTACTTAACTTGATCACTGGACAGGACAGACGAGACAAGGAAGACTAACAAACCAACAATGACTAAACACAGACAGGACATATATATAGGGCAGGGTGATGATTGGAAAGTGGCCACAGGTGCGGTGCTGGAGCGCCCAGATCTATGGCCCGCCCACTCTTAAAGGGGACCTCAGTCCAAGTTCCTGACAGTACCCCCCCCTCCACGACCGGCTCCAGACGGCCCAGGCATCTCAGGATGCTGCCTGTGGAAGTCCCGGATCATGACTGGGTCCAAGATGTCCCTAGCAGGTACCCAGGCACGTTCCTCAGGGCCATAACCCTCCCAATCCACCAGGTATTGAAAACCCCGTCCACGCCGGCGAGCTGCCAGGAGCCGCCTGACTGAAAAGACCTCCTCACCCTCTACAATACGGGGGGGAGGAGGGGCTCTTGAGGAGGGCACCAGGGGGCTTTCCCGGGCAGGCTTAACCTTCGACACATGAAAGGTGGGGTGGACGCGAAGCGAGCGGGGCAAACGAAGGCGGACTGCCGAGGGACCAACCAGCTTCACTATAGGATAAGGTCCAATAAACCTTGACGCCAGCTTCTTCGCGTCTGAACGGATAGGCAGGTCCCGGGTGGAGAGCCACACCCGCTGACCAACATCGTACGTTGGTGCGGGAACCCGGCGCCGGTCTGCAAGCCTCTTGCGCTCAGCAGAACACTGCAAGAGCTTCTCTCTGGCCTTGAGCCAAGCGCGCTTGCATCGCCGCACCATCGCCAGAGCTGACGGGACACTCACCTCCGACTCCAGGGCAGGGAACAGAGGAGGTTGGTAACCATACACACACTCAAAGGGAGACAGTCCAGTGGACGAACAGGGAAGGGAATTGTGGGCGTATTCCACCCAGACTAACTGCCTGTACCAAGCAGCTGGGCTGTCAGAGACCAGACACCGAAGGATGGACTCCAGCTCCTGGTTCACCCTCTCTGTCTGGCCGTTAGACTCTGGGTGGTACCCGGACGAAAGGCTCACCGTAGTTCCCAACAGCCTGCAAAACTCCCTCCAAAACCGGGACACGAACTGAGGCCCCCTGTCAGAGACAATGTCCCGCGGGAACCCGTGAAGACGGAACACCTGTGTGAGCATGACCTCTGCCAGCTCCTTGGCCGATGGGAGTTTCGCTAGGGGCACGAAGTGGGCCATTTTGGAGAACCGGTCCACTACGGTGAGGATGGTGGTAAACCCTTCCGCGTCCGGGAGGCCAGTCACAAAGTCAATTGACAGGTCTGCCCATGGTCGAGTGGGTACCGGGAGCGGCTGCAGCAGACCAGAGGGGCGAGACCGCGAGGTCTTGTTACGCGCACAGACAGGGCAAGCCTGGACATACTCCCGGACCTCCCTGTTCATTGCTGGCCACCAGAAGCGCTGTTTCACCACAAACATGGTGCGCTGAGTTCCTGGGTGGCAAGACAGAAGGTTAGTGTGGGCCCATTGAATGACACTAGATCGTACCGGGGGACACACAAACAGGCGATTGGGAGGACAACCTGGCGGCACCGTCACCCCCTCCAGAGCCCGCCGAACCTGCTCCTCAATCTCCCACGTCACCGCCCCCACCACACAGGTCGGAGGTAAAATTGGCGTGGGGGAACGGGGAGCAGGATCCGGCTCAAAGACCCGGGAAAGGGCATCAGGCTTCACATTCTTAGACCCCGGCCGATATGAAACCACAAAGTCGAACCGCGTGAAGAACAGAGCCCACCGAGCCTGCCGAGAATTTAATCGTTTAGCTGCCTTGATGTACTCGAGGTTCCTATGGTCAGTCCATACCACAAACGGGTGCTCAGCGCCCTCCAGGTAGTGCCTCCACTCCTCCAGCGCAGCCTTGATGGCCAGAAGCTCGCGATTGCCAATGTCATAGTTCTCCTCAGCCGGGGTCAGCCGCCTGGAAAAAAAGGCACAAGGGTGCAGCCTCCCATCCTCACTGCTGCGTTGAGAGAGCACTGCCCCGACCCCGACATCTGACGCGTCCACCTCCACCACAAACTGCCGTCCAGGGTCCGCGACACCCAGCACGGGAGACGAGGTGAACCTGGCCCTGAGCTCGGAAAACGCCTGCTCAGCTGAGGGACCCCAAGCAAACGGGACCTTGGGGGAAGTCAAGGTATGTAGTGGCGCTGCGATGGAACTGAATCCCCTGATAAACCGCCGGTAGAAGTTAGCAAACCCCAAAAAACGGAGCAGTTGTTTGCGGTTACCCGGGGTTGGCCAATCAGCTACAGCCCTGACCTTCTCTCTGTCCATCTCCACCCTCCCCTCTGAGATGACGTGTCCGAGAAAAGAAACTGTGGGAGCATGAAAAACACATTTCTCGGCTTTGACAAACAAGTTGTTGCTCAGAAGACGATCCAAAACATAACGAACATGACTGACATGACTGGCTAGATCTGACGAAAAAATCAAAATGTCATCGAGGTACACAAACAGAAACTTATTCAATGCGTCTCTCAGCACGTCATTGACTAGACCTTGGAAAACTGCAGGAGCATTACATAACCCGAAAGGCATCACCAGATACTCGTAGTGGCCAGAAGGTGTGTTAAACGCTGTCTTCCACTCGTCCCCTTGCCTAATCCGGACCAGGTGGTAAGCATTGCGCAAGTCCAGCTTAGTAAAAAGCTTGGCTCCCTGCAGGCGTTCAAAGGCCGAAGTCATGAGAGGTAGTGGGTAGCGGTTCTTAACGGTGATCGCATTGAGACCCCTATAATCAATGCACGGTCGAAGGGTCTTGTCCTTCTTGGCTACAAAGAAAAATCCCGCCCCTGCAGGGGAGGACGAGGGTCTGATTAACCCCGCCTCTAAGGCAGACTCAATGTAATCCCTCATGGCCTGATTCTCGGGTTGTGAGAGAGAGTAAATGCGACCCTTGGGGGAGTGGTGCCTGGCAATAAGTCAATGGCACAGTCATACGGACGATGCGGTGGCAGAGATGTTGCTTTCCCCTTATTGAACACCTCCTTTAGATCATGGTAGCAGCTGGGAACTCGCTCGAGATCCGGATACACAGGAACCTCCACAGCTGCTACCTTAACTCCCGACACTGACCGACAATGCTCGGAACAATCCCCTCCCCAACTCAAAATAACCCCCGACTCCCAGTCAATATGGGGCTTGTGTAAACATAACCAAGGGAGGCCCAGGATAACTGGGTAGGACGGACTTAAACCTAAATGAAATGAAATCTCCTCAAAATGGGAGGGACCAAACAATAACTGAACAGAAAGAGTCTTTTTATCAATGGAAAATATTTTGCGTCCATCTAAAGCAAAAGCCTTTAAAGGCACTGATAACAGTTCAGTGGGGATATTATGTCTCTCAGCCCACTTAAGGTCCATAAAGTTCTCATCTGCACCAGAGTCAATGAAAACATCAATGTCCAAGGTGGTGTCGGCATACCTCAGTTGAGCCGGTGTGAGTCTTCTTAAAGGCGCAGTGGAGGAGTTCTTAAGACTCACCGGGGCCCTCCTTAACCCAGGTGAGCCTGTCCCTTTAAGAGGACACGCTGCAGCTCTGTGCCCGTGCTGACCGCAGTACAAACACAGGCCGCCGGTCAGGCGCCGATGCCGCTCCTGCCTGGACATGCTGGTGCGGCCAAGCTGCATCGGCTCCTCCGGAAGCTGTGCAGCACTCGGGACTTGCTCCTGCTGGGAGGCGGGACGGAGAGGGGCGTGCTCCTCCCGCGCGCTCCTGGGTTCTTCTCCCTGCTGGTCAGTCTGCCTCAGGCGATCACGGACCGTCAGACGATTCTCCATCTTGACCGCCAGGGCAATGAGGGAGTCCAAGTCGTCGGGGAGATCCCTCAGGAAGAGCTGGTCGCGAACCGGACTGGCCAGCCCGTGGAGGAAGGTGTCCCGCAGTGACGCATCGTTCCAGGTGCAGTCTGCGGAGAGAGTACGGAACTCAATCGCGTAGTCGATCACCGACCCTCTGCCTTGACGCAGCGCTACCAGCGCTCGAGCCGCCTCCCGCCCGCCGGGACGCCGATCGAAGATCTTTGACAGCGCATCTGTGAACTCGTCCACCGAGTCACACAGCCGGGATTGGTGGTTCCATTCAGCGGTGGCCCAAGCCTCCGCTCTGCCGGACAGGTGGGAGATGATGTACGCGACCCTGGACTTCTCTGTTGGAAACGCGCCCGGCTGCATCTCGAAGTGGAGACCACACTGGACCAGGAAGGGTCGCGAATCCCCGGAGTCCCCCGAGAAGCGCGCTGGGCTTGACAGCGGTGACGGCAGCATCACGGCGGGGGCAGCAGTAGCTGGCGGCACCGTGGCGGAAGCGGCAGCTGGTGTCACTGCGGCGGCAGCGACAGCCCGAACCTCTGGGACCGAGAGGCGAGTGATGAGCTGCTGGAGGTGACCGGTGAGTTGGTTCAGGTGAATCTCCACTGACGTGTGTCGATGTGACAGGTCGTGGAGACCCGCCGTTAAACCAGACAACTGCTCGTCGTGTTGAGTGAGCCGGTCTTCCTGCTGGCCAACTGCTCCTAGCAGCTGGTGACCAGAGTCCGCTGGGTCCATGATGGTTGGTTTGTTCTGTCACGGATCACGGAC